>NW_027189128.1:4681979-4744479 GCF_040958095.1 Procambarus clarkii | reverse complement strand
TACTACAGCTTTTCTGTGTGAATACTGTAGCCAGATCTTCAGTGTGATTGTCATCTTACACATTCAGATCTTACACATTTAGTTGTCTTTGTGATGTGTGTATTTTACTGTGTTTAGTGTGGCTTATTGTTATACCATCACTGTGTGTTAACCCGTGTCCATGCCGTTCTGTCTTTATTTCCAGGGACCTGCTGTAAGTCCAAGTAAGACTAATTTACTTTGTGTTTATTATTGATTTATTGACACGTGAGTGTGTCAGTGTGGTGTGTTGTGTTTACTGTATTTATGTGGTCTCTGTGACCTGGTGTACTTTGGTTTAGTGTATTGTTGTTGGTCTCAGTGACCTGTATTGGTGTGTACATTATTATTACCATACTAGCAGTACCCGGCCACGTGTTGCTGTGGCTCAGCAACGCACATCACATCAACCTTCCCTGTCCCCCCAGTCCTCGCAACCATTCCCCCATCACCTCGTCCCCACCATCTCAAACTCCCCTGTGCCCTTCCCCACAATTACCCCCTCCTTTCTCCCCTCGTCCTCCGCACCATCTCTCACTTCCGTCCCCTCATCATCCCCATCATTCCCCACTCGCTCGTCTGATGCCTTCCCAAAGGGTCTGATGTTCCCATAAAAAAATCGGGAACATCAAGTGATCTGATGTTCCCATCACTGAAATATAAGAAAAACGGTTAAGAAATGAAATGAAAATATGAAAAAAAATAAAAATACACTATTCTCACAAATAGTGTGAGAATAGTTCTGTCCTTTCTGACTGAAGTTTCTTGTAACCTATTCACCACAAAAAAAGGATAATCTCAGTTTCTATGCCTGAGGGTCCACCACCCTTAATTACCGTCTACCTCTAACTACTCGACAAAAAATCAGCAATTAGATCAATCACAAAATTCGAGTCCCAGACACTACTCTGCTCTCTTACCGAAATCCTTGAACATGTTAATTAAATATCCAGAAACACATTCTCAGTGTTCTCTATATCCATAAAAACTCTGAAATGCAATGCCAATCCTCACCTTAAGCGGTTCTCAGAAGGCTGAAATAGAACTCAGTCATAACACCAGAAACAAATAATTCTTTGACATTCCTAGAGTGAGGCTCAACCAAAGCAGAAATGCAATGTAAATCATGGCCGCAACTCTGGGCAAGTAACGTTACCACCCACCTTGTCAACAACTTAGCAGCCTGTCCCACGCTATCTAGTGTACCCCATGTTCATAAATCATATTTGCTTAGTGACAACTAACTGATGTGACTTGTATCTTGTTAACTTCGTGATTAAATGTCCTTTGTTGCGGTTAAGTAAATATTGTGTATATAAGGTGTCTTGTAGTAATTTCGACCCAGTAAGCGTGTGGATTTTTACTTTGACTGTCACTCAACCATAGACATTTTGAAGTTATTGATTTGAGGCCAGGAGATTCACTTACTTAGGGGAAAGTTCTACACCACGAGCCTTACTTTGGAGCATAAAATTATAACAGGGCACCAAGAACACAAGGTAGTAAAACTTCTAGTTCCTCTAGGGAAATGTATAAGACCATTGTATGTATTTGTTGTGGAATCAATGCCGACAGTCCTACAAGTGACTGGTCTCGGAGCCACAGCAAGATTCAATAAACAAAATGGGGCTTATCTTAGCAGACCACTAGATAAATTCTATATACATAACAGATATTGGCATCCTTACGGGTGCTAATTAAAACAATTCATTTATCTTGGGGGAAACAAACATTAGAAATGTACTTGTTAGTCTACAGGAGGGAAGTTAATGTCCCGGCCAGTGTTACGTTTTAGGGCAACAACTCCTGTTGAGCAGAAATATTCTGAAACTGGCATTGTAGCATGACTGAGCCAAGAACAATTACTCTAAGAAATCAGTCACATAATTGATGATGGACTGGAGTCAGTACATAAACAGTAGGATCTAGACTCTATAGGAAATTTTCCTGAATCACTTAACAAGAGGAAGATTAAGTACTTTCTTAAGGTTGAAATTGAGCACCAGAGGCCTCTATAGTGAGTTAATGCTTGTTGGCCCAAAAGCCACTGGTCATTGTTACACAATCCATGACCGCTGTTGATAAACCAGCGGCTAACGCCATAAACTGTACAGCTTCTCACAACTTAGGAATATGATAAAAACCATATACAGGTGTAGAAGATGGACATCTGACAAGGTGTACATCTGTTTATTTACCTGTGCAGCTACTAGATCAATTTATAAGTAACACCTGATGTGACTGCTCAAGTTATCCCGAAGCCTATAATGCACTGGAAAAAATGTGTAAACGAAATTCATCCTATCTTGAGCTCCATGGCACGGAGGTTTGATGAAAGAAGATAGATCTCACGGAGCTCCAAACAGTAGTCACAGAAATCGAGTCTAGAATAAATAATCAGCCGTTGACTTATATCTCAGATGGCCAGTAGTCCAGCTCACTTAATGCTTTGCCAGTCTCCGTGGTGTAGTGGTAAGACACTCACCTGGTGTTCCGCAAGCGCTTTGTCATGGGTTCGTATCCTGGCTGGGGAGGATTTACTGGGCACAAATCCTTAACTGTAGCTTCTGTTTAACTCAACAGTAAAATGGGTACTTGGTTGTAAAAACGATTCTTCGTGGGGGTCGTATTCCAGAGACCTGCCCGAGACGCTACTGGTACTAGTGGCTGTACAAGAATGTAACAATTCTTGTATATATATCTCCAAAAAAACAAAAATGTTCCATGGACCCATGACTCCAGTACCTTCCTTACCAGATGAGGATGTCAGAGATCCCTCATACGTGGGTGATTGAGTTAGTACAAGGGAACAAGCATCTCTCCAACATAATATTTAAGTGGAATGAAATATGGACATGGGAGTACCTAATCTCTCTAAGCGAGCACCATTATGGGATAACTTCCCCATATAACAAAGTTAATATACAACCTGGTGATACTGTTCTGGTGGACTTTGATGGACCAAGGACAGTTAGGAAAAGTAATATTTGTCCACCCAGACAGTCAGAGAATTTTGCGGATTGTTAAAGTTCAGTCTAAAGGAGCTACGTCCTTGAAAACACTAGACAAACTAGTACACTTAGAATCCAAAGGGGGGATTACAAATCCGGGGCAACCCACAGCATTAGCACATGAAACTCTACAAATATCAATACGGCCCATCCGTCAAAGGACAGCCGTACAGAGGTACAAAAAAAATTTGCATTTGTACTTTCAAACCGATGGGGAGTAAACGTGGTAAATTTTCGCCTTGCCTCAGTCCTAAATAATGGACTTCAAACAATCATTTCCTTCCCATAAAGATGGAAATTTTCCTTCAAAATAGAGTATAGCATGTGTGAGTTATATGGTGTATGAGAGAGCACAAAGCTTATGTCTAGCGATTTATGGAACAAAGTCCCGCCCACCCAGGACATAGAGAATGTTTAGTCAAGATATGAACATCATTTTAAAGACACCACCCCAGGAAGGCATCTATAATGGGTTCCATATCAGGATATTTTTAATTAAATCCAATAGCTATAAGCCTATCATGGTAATAGTCCCAAATAAATACATATAAACAAAAAATATTTGTTTAATCAGATAAGGGTGGTTAACGATTGTATAAATTGATCTTTAAAACAGGGTGGGGTGACTATGCCCGCCTAGGTGTGGATATAGCTAGTGTTTAGACGAGTCTACATGGCATGTGTGGTGTGTACACTTCTCTACGGCTCCGAATTCGGGACCCTGACCTCTCACCAGGAGAGACGGCTCAATACCTTCCACATGCGGAACCTGAGACGCATCTTTGACATTACATGGAGAGACCACGTCACCAACAACACAGTACTCGAGGAAACAGGAATCCCTTCAATGTTCACTCTCCTGAAGCAGAGACGCATGCGAATGCTGGGTCATGCCACACGCATGGAAGATGGCCGCATACCGAAGGACCTCTTGTACAGAGAACTGCCAACAGGAAAGAGGCCCACCAGAAGACCTCGGCTGCGTTTCAAAGACGCTTGAAAACGCGACCCCAAGAACACGAACATCGACATCACCACTTGGGAGGCAGCAGCTGCGGACAGATCTGCCTGGAGATGCAAAAGGCAGAAAAGACTTCAGCAATTAGAGGGTGAACTGAAGAGGCAGGCTGAGGATAATAGACTTTAGAGGAGGACTCGACCACAGTCAGACTCACCCGCTTCGACGTTTGTCTGCGCTCTCAGCGGTCGGGACTGTCATCCTCAGGTTGGATTTTTCAGCCACAGCAGACGTTTCATCCAACTATACCCCCAGGGCACATCCCCATAACCCCACGGGATTGACGGATGCCTACTACTATTAGACGCTGCCATGATACTAAACACTCCACCACCAAACGCTAATTTTCAGCCGTTTTTATTCCCGAGGACCTTAGTATAGTGGTGTAAACGTCAAATAAAACTGATTAAAGTTCTCATAAACCGTTTAAAAATGATAGGTGTGGAAATATAAAATACCAGTGTGAAGTGGGATGTGCAGCCACAGTTGATGGAGCTCGCAGACACCATCACACCAAAACACCAGAACACACTATACACCAGTGTATATCACATCAAACTGTTTAGCTACTCCGTGGACAGGTATTGTGGTGAAATAACATAACTATAAATGAACTAAATAATAAACAAACCCAACAATAAACAACTCGTCACCAGTAGGAAACACCACGTGCATCAAGCTGTGCGATTTCAGCAGTTTAGGATACCCATGGACCTTTGCATGACCTATTAAAACAGTATAAACATTGAGATACATGGTTTAAAGTAAACTAAGCGTGCCAAACCTTAGAAAAACAATAGTTAAGTGAAGTGTGAGGCCACACCGAAGGCACTCCAGCAAAGGAGCCAGTCACCATTATGCAAAATCAAGACCACCTCATTAGTTAACTCCATAAAAATACAGTACTAAGCTCACTGCGAGAGCTACATAAGCCTTAACAATGATCTACTACATTTTTTTTTTTTTTTTTTTTTTTTTTTTTTTGAGATATATACAAGAGTTGTTACATTCTTGTACAGCCACTAGTACGCATAGCGTTTCGGGCAAGTCCTTAATCCTATGGTCCCTGGAATACGATCCACTGCCGCGAAGAATCGTTTTTTCATCCAAGTACACATTTTACTGTTGCGTTAAACAGAGGCTACAGTTAAGGAATTGCGCCCAGTAAATCCTCCCCGGCCAGGATACGAACCCATGACAAAGCGCTCGCGGAACGCCAGGCGAGTGTCTTACCACTACACCACGGAGACATGATGAAAGACTTTGAGCACCCGGATTCCTATATTGTATATTATAATATACATTATAATATATGTTGTGGGAACAGTTCGTGATAATTATTTTTGTCAGGGATCATTGTTAAGATGTTTCACTAAATGTTCTATTTCAGCAACTCGGACATAACACAGGGTTTTAAGCCAACCTCAGTAAGTCAATTACTTGCCACATAATTAACTAAAACTAAATAGGTTAACCAATGTTTAGCAAATAAATATTTGATATATAGTGCAATGGTTTAGAGATAAATACAATATATTATTAAATATGACCGAAAAAGTAAGATTAATAATTCTAACACGAATTTTCTCGATCTTTCTTACTTTTCTTTTCACTGTTGATGGTAATTCAAAGATCAATTCTCCAAAATTCATTTTTATTTCTAGTCTGACGCGACACGAGCGCGTTTCGTAAAACTTATTACATTTTCAAAGACTTTAGTTCACAAATACACAACTGAAAAGAACTTACGCATCTCCGATTTTATATCTGCATTTGAGTGAGGTGGAAGGGGTGATGTGGCATTAACACAAGACAGAACAAAATGTGGTATTAATAGGGTATTAATTTCATCAACACAAGACAGAACAGGAGTATTAATAGGGTATCAATTTCATCAACACAAGACAGAACACGAAACAATGGATATTGAATAGAAGTGTTTGTAGAAAGCCTATTGGTCCATATTATTTTTATTTCTAGTCTGACGCGACACCTGAGCGCGTTTCGTAAAACTTATTACATTTTCAAAGACTTTAGTTTACACACACACACACACACACACACACACAACTTTAACTGAATAGAGCTTATACATCTTTCGAGTTTTTATACCTACATTTGGGTGAAGTGACATGTTACACTACTTTTGAATGAGGTGAAAATAAACTTTTAACACAAGACAGAACACGAAACAATGAAATACAAACAGGTATTAAAGGTAAGTAACTGCAGAAGGCCTATTTTTATTGTATATGTATATATATATATATACATATATATATATGTATATATATATATACATATATATATGTATATATATATACACATATATATATATGTATATATATATATATATATAGGGAAGGGAGTACCACCTCTGCCTGGAAGAAGGGGGACCCATAGCCTCGGAGGAAACCACACAACGCATTGGAGGGAATGTAGGTCCCCTCCAATACAGTTTCTGTGTGCTTTTCTCCTACCACCCCCTTCCCCTTGTTTTTTTTTTCCTTTATTGTGTATTTAAAGGTTGCAAAACATACAAGACAAATGCCTAAAGGTTATGGATCTCTTGAAGCACCTCCGCTTCTGGACAGGAACCGAGGACGCAGCAAGCATTTCCCCTCTGGATCGCCACACTGAGACGCTGAAATAAAAAACTGGAAGCCCTTGGGTCTCTGGTGACGTCAATGAGCTTGGAACCCAATTCCTTGAGAAATCCCAAGGCACTCTTGCCCCAGGGGCCATGCGTCTCAGACGCTATGGGAACAAAGAGGTATTGATCTTCCAGTCGCCTGTACTTGAGTGATTTTGCTGTTTCCCTGTGGTTGGCCGCCCCACCTGCTTGATCAGCTCCGAAGTGTACATAGGTGTCAGCCAGGGTGGATACACATGTGTAGTCCCACACCAACTGTCTACCCTCCTTCCATGAGTATATGGTGATGCCATCAGGGCGAAGTGCGGGGAAGTCCGGGTTTTGGACCCCTAGGATGCGAGGTTCTGTCTCTGCTGGGCACCCAGCCGAGACGAGGCTTCTCTTGATGATGTCATTGACCTCGTTGTGTCTTGCATGCCAGCCCTTTGTGCTTCCGCAATGCAACCCATGCAGTTCGTATTGGTCTGCTTCCACCCTGTTGCAAATACACTTGTATTCAGTGTGAATTGGGGCACCAAGGCGGAGGGCCACTGCTACACGAAGGGATTCTGGATCTAGGCGCGTGCCCATTGCTGACATGGGTACTGCCAGGAGGAAGTCTCCTGCATGGGGGGCACGCACTGCTCTGAGGCGGGCTTTCTCCTTGTCTGATGTTGCGACGCTGAGCATGGCATCAGCTACTTTTTCCACTAGAGGGATGTTACGGCCCTCTCGGGACGCAACGGGGTTCTTACTCTGATGTAGTTAGAGGAAGATATATATCCGGCCCCAAGCCAGTAGAGGCTATCAAGGGATGCGATCCGTGACGCAAGTAACTTAAAAGGAGTAGGGAAAGAAAGGTAAGAACTTAATATAATATAATGTTCACCATCACCGTTTAAATATATAAAATAAAAAGAGTACACAAGGGGGAGGGGTATTAACACTTTACAAGGGGATCGACACTGTAGTCTTCTGCTGGAGACTATGGATCCTCGAAGCTAGGTGCCGAGTCCGCGGTGCTTTCTTCGTGGCCTCAAGACGTGTCCTCTGAGAACGCCGAGTCTACCCTGGCCACAGGTCAGCCACAACACAGGTCCACTGGGGGCACCGTCGTGGAGGCCGTCAACCACACGTCCAGCAGGTCTGCTGGCAGGTACTGAGCCACCAAGGCTGGCACGGCCACTCCACGAACGATAAAAGGGGTACGCCCTAGACAGGAGTCTCGTGTGATATCACCAATCACCCTCCTGTCCTCAATACCCCAGTGGATTATCGTCTCCAACCGTCGGTCCCGGGTAAATCCTTCCACTGCCACTCCACTGGCAGGCTTAACACACCACAGTGTTCTTCCGGGGGGACGACGTCACAACAGCTGCAGCAAACTGGACAGTATGGAGACTGGCTGCCTCGGGTAGACTGACTCCACCTTCAACACAGTGGTCCCAGGTCGGCTCTGTAAGCAGACACGTCATTAATAACCGGGACACTAATACACCACACTCACAGGCTCAGATACAAACGCCCGACATATCCACTCCATAGATGGCGCTGTCGTCGGAGCACCACCTCACCAGAGGTCAGGAGCGGCGGTGTTGAGCGCTGAACCAGACTGGAAACTGGTCCTCGAGGCCAGTACACGCTGTCCTCACTAGGTGTCGTCGTTCGTTTGGCGGGGGTTTCGGGAGCTGACCCACAGATGGCGTGTTTGTCACTGCTCCAGGCTAGGACGCTGGATCCGGGTTCGTAACACCTCCCCACCAAAAAGAATTTGGTTTGGAGTTCTATAAAAAACACAAACCAAATTAGCAGGGCGACACAACTCCAAATGGACTTACTTATACTATGAACTGGAGAGATGAGGCTGTCTTGTCCACAGAACTTTTCTACTGAGAAACCCTGGCACAAAGGGAGCTTGAAAATGGCAGGCGATGACCTGCCTGACGTAATCTTCCACACCACCTCTGCGATAGCAAACAGGGGCATCATCTCACCTCTCTCGAGTAAGGATCGGTGTAGACACGATCTGGGGCGACTCGACACTTCCCTGTGTAGTGGCACCGATGATGGCTGACCACAGACGGCATTTCTGGTGCCGGTCCGATGATCCTTCAGGGAGACAGGAACCTGGAATACAGGGGTCTGATAATTCAGAGTGATCGCGACAGTGGGTAAGTCAATACTTACAGCATACCCTACTAGGTTCACACCTAGTCCCAACAGGGCTACTTGTACGTCGCAGATGGCATTCACTCTGCCACCGTCAGGTCGACCAACGTTCCGCATAACGCTGTGTTGAGGCTCAGCAGTCACGTGGGGGGTGTCAACCTGTCGGAAACAGTCACTCATATTATCATTTCTCGTACCTCCTGTATCTACCATTACCTTCCAGGTCCTTTCTTCAACTGCAACACTTGCAGTACAAATCTTCAATCCCTGGGACCTTTTCGCGATGTTCATGGGGGCCATCATTCGTCGGGTCGTCCACCGGTCCTTACTGAGAACACATAGAATACATAGGAGAATAAAACAAAATATCGCTAAGAAACACGAGGCCAATTGAGGGATAAGCTTCCCGAGCCTGTCATGTCCATAGCCGGCCACATCCACACGCCTGGCTTGGACCGAAGAGGGCACTAGACCTTTTGAACACACCGCACCTACCTCTGACGTCTGGGGAATCTCTGGCTGGTTCACTACATGCTGTAACTTGCCATACCGCAAGCACACATCCGCCTTCGCTCCAGACTCGTTGGTATCCGTGGGTGCCCGCACACAAGGCCTCTCTTCTTGCTCAGGTACCTCTGCCTTCTTAACTTCATGTTCCTCGTCGAGAGAATCAGGAGACACTGCTAGAATATCGTCGATCTGCGGGTGAAAGGACAAATTAAATATGTTTACATCCGGGTCTGTCTTTACCAGGACATTACCATTGCCTGTAGACACCTCTGACTGTACTGTTCTGGCTGACTCGTCCGCTATCTTGGGATGATTGTTGCTCCAATCGGTCACCAGGTCGTTGGCTAGTACCACGTCAATCCCAGCCACAGGGAGGGTATCGACTACTGCCAACTCACATGTGCCGCTGAAATAAGGCGAGTCAAGATGTACTGGCACTAAGGGGGCGATATACTGCGTCCTAGGAAACCCAACTAGGACAACCTTTTGTCGCCCATCCACACTTACTCCCTCGGGTAACGAGCTCTTCACGATCAGGGACTGGGCTGCTCCACTATCTCTGAGCACTACAATTGATCTACCAGTATGATCACTCGTTACATACCCGGTTGAAGTGTGAGGGGCCAACAAACTTGGTCCTTCCTGCTTCGTCGTAGACTGGTTTCCTGCTGGTGGTGTAACACAACTGATCAACATCACCTCCCTTCGTGCGCTGCCACCTCTTCTGCCTCGGCACCTAGCAGCTATATGCCCTTTCTGCCCACAAGTCCAGCACACCATGTTCCTCCTCGGACTACGGTGTTTCGGACTACTAGGACTTGTTCTTCGAGGGCTACTTGGGGGAGTCTTCTTAACACTTTGTGGGACGGGTCTTTCTTCTTCTTCGTCGTGAGGTCTGTCAAACCGGCGCTGGTAATGCCTTGGGACGTACTTAGCAGACGGCCTATGAGTCAGGATGTACTCTTCAGCCATGGTGGCTGCTGCACTCAAGGTCTCTACCTGCTGTTCCTCTAAGTACGTCTTCAGGTCTACAGACAAACAATCCTTGAAGTCCTCGAGCAGAATCAGCTGTTCGAGGTCTTCCCTGGTCTCCACCTTCCGAGAGGCACACCATTCCTGGAAAAGTCGCTCCTTGATCGTGGCGAATTCGGTAAAAGTGTGCTCTGAGGTCTTCTTCAGGTTTCTAAACTTCTGCCTGTAAGCCTCAGGTACCAATTGGTACGCCATGAGCACCACTTTCTTCACCATATCGTAATCGCCGGAGTCGTCAAGGGATAACGTAGAGTAGGCGATTTGGGCCTTCCCAGTCAGGACTGACTGTATCATGATGACCCAATTCTCCCTTGGCCACTCCAAAGAGGCAGCGACTTTCTCGAAGGCTGCGAAGAACTTCGAAACTTCTCTCTCGTTGAATTTGGGGACCATTTTGATATTCCTTACCGGATCGAAACCGCTTACTCCAGTTTGTCTCTGTCCAGCGCCTAGTCGTAATACTTCTAGTTCATGTTGTCTCTGTCTTTCTTTTTCTTCTCTCTCTCGCTGTTTCTCTTCTCTTTCTCGTTCTTCTCTTCTTTCTTCTCTTTCTAATTCTAAATGCCTCATCGCCAATTCTTTTTCTTTCATCTCCATTTCTTTATCTTGTCTCTCTCGTTCCATTTCTAATTTCTTCCATTCTATTTCACGATTGATCTCTAGGGCACGCATTTTGACTGTTAGGAAGCTGATATTAAGCTCACCTGCATCACTATCAACGTCGCTGCCCTTATCTTCCTTTTCCGTGGAAGCTATTTCCTCACCTTCCTTTGTACTAGGAGTCTCGCCTTCCTGTTTCTCTTCTGCCTTCAGGTGCCGGTGAACCTTGGACAAGATCTCCACACGGGAATCACTGGCACGGATCTTGATCTCCAGGTAGGCGCTCACTAGTACAAGTTCCGGTTTGCTCAGATACTTTAATCTGGCAAGACAGTCCACTCTGTTCAGAAAAGCCTGAACATCGTCCAGATAATCGATGGTAGCTTTGTCTGCCATTGTCACAGATGGAACACTTTGCACTTAACACCTTGCTTACACGTTAGCACTTAACACACCGAGCACTGTTCTACGCCAATATTGCACTTTATCGCACCAAACACTGCACTTGCCAATATTGCACGTAATCACTTCGGGCACCGCACTACCCAATATTGCACTGAATCCAAGCGAACACTTCGCTCTACAATATTGCACTGAATCACTGAGCACCGCACTAGTCAATATTGCACTTAATCGCTTAATCACAGCGAGCACCGCACTGCACAATATCGCACTTAGTCACTCTGAGCACCGCACAGGACGTATAACGTCACAACTGTCGCACACAGGGGGAATTATTTACAGGGATTACGCCACTTCACCACCCCTGTCAAACATACTTAACAAGGGGACGGATCCCGCTGGGGATGCCAATTATGTTACGGCCCTCTCGGGACGCAACGGGGTTCTTACTCTGATGTAGTTAGAGGAAGATATATATCCGGCCCCAAGCCAGTAGAGGCTATCAAGGGATGCGATCCGTGACGCAAGTAACTTAAAAGGAGTAGGGAAAGAAAGGTAAGAACTTAATATAATATAATGTTCACCATCACCGTTTAAATATATAAAATAAAAAGAGTACACAAGGGGGAGGGGTATTAACACTTTACAAGGGGATCGACACTGTAGTCTTCTGCTGGAGACTATGGATCCTCGAAGCTAGGTGCCGAGTCCGCGGTGCTTTCTTCGTGGCCTCAAGACGTGTCCTCTGAGAACGCCGAGTCTACCCTGGCCACAGGTCAGCCACAACACAGGTCCACTGGGGGCACCGTCGTGGAGGCCGTCAACCACACGTCCAGCAGGTCTGCTGGCAGGTACTGAGCCACCAAGGCTGGCACGGCCACTCCACGAACGATAAAAGGGGTACGCCCTAGACAGGAGTCTCGTGTGATATCACCAATCACCCTCCTGTCCTCAATACCCCAGTGGATTATCGTCTCCAACCGTCGGTCCCGGGTAAATCCTTCCACTGCCACTCCACTGGCAGGCTTAACACACCACAGTGTTCTTCCGGGGGGACGACGTCACAACAGCTGCAGCAAACTGGACAGTATGGAGACTGGCTGCCTCGGGTAGACTGACTCCACCTTCAACACAGTGGTCCCAGGTCGGCTCTGTAAGCAGACACGTCATTAATAACCGGGACACTAATACACCACACTCACAGGCTCAGATACAAACGCCCGACATATCCACTCCATAGATGGCGCTGTCGTCGGAGCACCACCTCACCAGAGGTCAGGAGCGGCGGTGCTGAGCGCTGAACCAGACTGGAAACTGGTCCTCGAGGCCAGTACACGCTGTCCTCACTAGGTGTCGTCGTTCGTTTGGCGGGGGTTTCGGGAGCTGACCCACAGATGGCGTGTTTGTCACTGCTCCAGGCTAGGACGCTGGATCCGGGTTCGTAACAAGGGAAGAGATGGAGAAGGATGGGAAGCTGTCCTTTCTAGATGTAACACTCATGGAAAGGAGTGGAGGTTTTCACACTGCAGTCTACACTAAGGAAACAAACATAGGAATGTGCCTCAATGCCAACATTGACTGCCCAGACAAGTACAAGAGGAGTGTTGTTAACGCTTATGTCGACCGTGCTCTCAGCCACAGCTCAGGATGGAAGCAAGTCGATGAAGAACTCTGTAGGGTAAGGCAGGTCCTAGTCAACAACGGCTTCTCCAATGGTTTCGTTGAAGACATCATACGAAGGAAGGTAAAACGCCAAGCAACCTCTGAAGAGACAACTAACACAACACCTGTACCCCCTATTAGACTATTTTACAGGAACTTCTTTTCCACAGCTCATAAAACGGAGGAAAGGGTCCTGAAAGATATTGTTAATAGGAACGTTATCCCTACAGACAAAAATCAGAAGATACAATTGACGATTTACTCTAAAACCAAGAAAACTGCCAACCTACTCATAAGAAACTCTCCAGACACAAAGCTGAACGCTTTGAAAGAGACCAATGTCGTCTATGCCTTCAAATGCCCACTTGGGGACTGTAAGCCTCAAAGAACTCAGTATATAGGCAAGACAACAACATCTCTTTCCAGGCGATTAACGATGCATAAGCAACAGGGCTCCATTAAGGAACATATAATTTCTTCCCACAACCAGACCATCACCAGAGAAGTCTTAACAAAAAACACAGAAATCATCGATAGATACAGCGATAGGAGGCGGCTTGATATCTGCGAGGCACTACACATTAAGAAGTCAACACCAGCCAATTAATGCACAACTATATTCTACTCATTTCATGACTCTGCACCAATATAGAAGCCTCAAGAAATATGGGCCAATAGGCCATTTGCATTTACTTCCATTCTTCTCCTTTAAGTTTACTTAATATTACCCAATATTTCGTGTTGTATCTTGTGTTGAAAGTTTGTTTTCACCTCATCCAAAACTGTTGTAACACATCATCTCACCCAAATGCAGGTATATAAAATGAAAAGCCGTTTGAATTATAGCATAGTAAGAAATCTGTTTAGTGTTTGCAGGTTATAGTTGTGTGTGTGTAAACTAAAGTCTTTGAAAATGTAATAAGTTATTACGAAACGCGTTCAAGTGTCGCGTCAGACTAGAAATAAAAATGAATTTTGGAGAACTGATTTTTTAAATACCATCGACAGTGAAAAGAACCATAAGAAATTTTGAGAAAATTCGTGTTAGAATTATTAATCTTACTTTTTCGGTCATATTTAATAATATATGTGTACAGGAAAGACTGCTACCAAAATATACTAATATATATATGTCGTACCTAGTAGCCAGAACGCACTTCTCAGCCTACTATGCAAGGCCTGATTTGCCTAATATGCCAAGTTTTCATGACTTAATTGTTTTTATAAATAATTGTCGACTACCTAACCTACCTAACCTAACCTAACCTAACTTTTTCGGCTACCTAACCTATACTAACCTATAAAGATAAATTAGGTTAGATTAGGTAGGGTTGGTTAGGTTCGGTCATATATCTACGTTAATTTTAACTCCAATAAAAAAATTGACCTCATACATAATGAAATGGGTAGCTTTATCATTTCATAAGAAGAAAATTTGAGAAAATATATTAATTCAAGAAAACTTGGCTTGTTAGGCAAATCGGGCCTTGCATAGCAGGCCGAGTACGACGTTCTGGCTACTAGGTACAACATATATATATATATATATATATATATATATATATATATATATATATATATATATATATATATATATATATATATATATATATATATATATATATATATATATATGTCGTACCTAGTAGCCAGAACGCGCTTCTGTTTCGATTAGCTTAGACCCCAACTCCTTCAAAAAGCTAGCAGCACTTTTACCCCAGGCACCAAGTGTCTCTGAGGCAATGGGGACAAAATTGTAGTGGTTCTCAAGGTCTCTGTATTTACGTGCTTTGGCCGCTTCGCGGTGATTGGCAGCTCCTCCTGCTTGTGTAGCACTGAAGTCAACATAGGTATTGGCTAAAGTTGAAACGCAAGTGTAGTCCCACACCAACTGTTTACCATTCTTCCAGGGGTTCACCGTGATTCCATCTGGGCGACCGACAGGCTCATCAGAGTTGCGGGACATTAGGTAACGGGGCTCTCTCTCTGCTGGACAACCAGCTGTGGTAAGGCTTCTCTTAATAATGGCATTGACCTCGCCATGTCTTGCATGCCATCCTCCTGTCCTTTGGCAGAGACTGCCATGCCGTCCGTATCTGTCGGCTTCTGCCTCGCTGCAAATACACCTGTATTCGGTGTGGATTGGGGCAGTGAGGCGGTGAGCCACGGCAATTCGGAGGGCCTGCGGTGTGAAACTGGTGCCGGTTGCTGACATAGGGGTTGCTAATAGGAAATCACCTGCATGGGGAGCTGCTACAGCTCTAAGTCAGGCAGTGTCATGTGGTGTTGTTGCAGCTTCTAGCAAAGTCGCAGCTTCTTGGTCGGCAATGGGGCGATCCCAGCTGGATTGCTTATGGGCTTCAGAAGGCGGTGGTTGGGGTGCTGGGCCTGCGAGAGAGACCCATTTGGTTGTGCAGTCTGTGAAACTGGGATCATGTACCCCTGCCTGTTGAACTAGGTGCTCAGGTAGGATTTCCTTCACCAAGTTGTCAGACCCCACTGAAGAGGACAGGAACGCTGGTACAGCAATTTGTGTTGCTGTGCGCATGCCGAGGCCCCCGAGTCTGACAGGAAGGGAGGCCTGTTTCCACTGTAAGTCACTGAGGGAAAGATTGAGGGCTTTTTCTAGTGTTGATTTCAGCAAGCTGTCGTACTCTTCTAATTTAATATTGTTGAAAGATGGCGAACATCTTAGAAAGTAGGTCAGCCTGGGGAGGGACAAGCATCTGGTGATGAGGTAAAGTGCATCATGAGCATCGATGTCTTCAATCCTCTCGTTCATCCTCTTCAGGTCAGTGATCTTCTTACCAAAGACCCCGTCGATGACATTCCTTCCAAGAGGAGCACCTAGGAGTGTGCTGTCCTTAGGGTTGGTTGTATGAATGTCAGGCAAAACAACCTTTATTTGCTCTATTATGTGCTGGTTGGTGGAGGTTATTTCGCACTTGGAAGGGTTCAGGGTGAGGCCTAGGCTTGCTCCTTGCTCCTGAATTATTCTTATGTCGTCCAAGAGTGAGGCTGGGGAGCCAGCTAGAGTACCATCATCCAAAAACCAAATGTTGAGCTCACTGGACAGGTTATCGGTGACTTCCTTGATAACTAGGCAGAAAAGAAAGGGAGCAAGGGGGTCACCCTGTTGGACACCTTTTTGTGATTCAATTTCATGTTCCCCAAAAAACAGAGTTAGATTCTTGCTGTAGCATGAGTTTACAAACGTGTAGAGGGAAGGAAAAAGGCGATGAACCGTACTGAGTACTGCATCCTTTCTAACCAGATTGAAAGCATTTTTGAAGTCCAGCTTTATCAGGGCTTTTTCATTCGTAATGTTGGCAATGTAGGCTCTAGCTGCATGAGCCGCTGCCTCACACCCTTGGGGAATGCCAAACCCAAGCTGTTTTGACTTCAGCATGTCGGCTGCTGCCTGACTAACTGCTCTAGCAGCAGCCTTAGCGACGAGACGCCGGAGTGAATTGCCGACAGCTATCGGTCTGATTCCTCCATCTTTTTTCCTCAGGGCACAGAGGGTAGCGCCAAAAAAGAGAGGCCGTATGATCTCTGGTATGTTGCAAGCTAGACATGTGTTGGCGAATCTAGTTAGTTCCACCAGGAGGCCCTGTGCAATGTCTCCCAGTGCAGGGTTGAGCATTTGTTTGATGTGGTTGGGTCGTAGTCCTGTGAACCCACGTGCTGATCCTGGTGGGAAGGATAAAGCAGCTTTATGCACCATGGATTCGAGCACACACAGGCGTTCTGCTCTGGTGACACCGACTAGGGGAACACTGTCGTCACGTGGAGCTCTGGGTGGGTGTTTTTCCCTCAGGGCTTGTGCTGTATGGGCATCCCTGGTGGCAACTGTGTCTTCATTGATGATGACTCTGATTGCCCCTATTGTGTTGCCTTCTTCTATTTTCTTGCTGACTGTTGCTTTGATTTTGGATGAATCGGTTCTGCTATTGATATCTTTCCTGCCGAGGGTGTTTTTGGCACGGGTGGGGAGGGGTGCCTGGTTGTCCTCTCTAGGAAAACTATTTATAGCCATAATGACTGAGGAAGCTAGTGATTTGTCTCTCCTTGCAGGGACAGCTAGGCATATGTTACCAAACAGGAGAAGGTTGCGCCATGCGTTGATGGTTCCGGGGGAGTCATTGACATTTTTCAAGAGGCTGGATAGTTTGGCTGCTGCCTGCTGCTGCTACCCCTATATATATACATCCTCCACGTGTCCGCCTGCCACGGCCGCATGGATATATATATATATATATATATATATATATATATATATATATATATATATATATATATATATATATATATATATATATATATATATATATATATATATATATATATATATGTCGTACCTAGTAGCCAGAACTCACTTCTCAGCCTACTATGCAAGGCCCGATTTGCCTAATAAGCCAAGTTTTCATGAATTAATTGTTTTTCGACTACCTAACCTACCTAACCTAACCTAACCTAACCTAACTTTTTCGGCTACCTAACCTAACCTAACCTAACTTTTTCGGCTACTTAACTTAACCTAACCTATAGAGATAGGTTAGGTTAGGTTAGGTAGGGTTGGTTAGGTTCGGTCATATATCTACGTTAATTTTAACTCCAATAAAAAAAAATTGACCTCATACATAATGAAATGGGTAGCTTTATCATTTCATAAGAAAAAAAATAGAGAAAATATATTAATTCAGGAAAACTTGGCTTATTAGGCAAATCGGGCCATGCATAGTAGGCCGAGAAGTGCGTTCTATATATATATATATATATATATATATATATATATATATATATATATATATATATATATATATATATATATATATATATATATATATATATATATATATTATTATATTTTGGTAGCAGTCTTTCCTGTA
Organism: Procambarus clarkii; assembly: GCF_040958095.1. NCBI lineage: Eukaryota > Metazoa > Arthropoda > Malacostraca > Decapoda > Cambaridae > Procambarus > Procambarus clarkii. The sequence continues at coordinate 4,726,533 of NW_027189128.1, read as the reverse complement.
GACATATATTATTAAATATGACCGAAAAGTAAGATTAATAATTCTAACACGAATTTTTTCAATCTTTCGTACATTTCTTTTCACTGTTGGAGGTAAATCAAAAATCAATTCTCCAAAATTCATTTTTATTTCTAGTCTGACGCGACACGAGCGCGTTTCGTAAAACTTATTACATTTTCAAAGTCTTTAGTTCACAAATACACAACTGAATAGAACTTACGCATCTCCGATTTTATATCTACATTTGAGTGAGGTGGAAGGGGTGATGTGGCATTAACACAAGACAGAACAAGATGTGGCATTAATAGGGTATTAATTTCATCAACACAAGACAGAACAAGAGTATTAATAGGGTATTAATTTCATCAACACAAGACAGAACACGAAACAATGGATATTGAATAGAAGTGTTTGTAGAAAGCCTATTGGTCCATATTTCTTGATGCTTCTATATTGGAGCGGAGTCTTGAGGTGGGTAGAATATAGTTGTGCAATAATTGGCTGTTGATTGCTGGTGTTGACTTCTTGATGTGTAGTGCCTCGCAAACGTCAAGCCGCCTGCTATCACTGTATCTATCGATGATTTCTGTGTTGTTTACTAGGATTTCTCTGGCGATGGTTTGGTTGTGGGAAGAGATTATATGTTCCTTAATGGAGCCCTGTTGCTTATGCATCGTTAAACGCCTAGAAAGAGATGTTGTTGTCTTGCCTATATACTGGGTTTTTTGGAGCTTACAGTCCCCAAGAGGGCATTTGAAGGCATAGACGACGTTAGTCTCTTTTAAAGCGTTCTGTTTTGTGTCTGGAGAGTTTCTCATGAGTAGGCTGGCCGTTTTTCTGGTTTTATAGTAAATCGTCAGTTGTATCCTCTGATTTTTGTCTGTAGGGATAACGTTTCTATTAACAATATCTTTCAGGACCCTTTCCTCCGTTTTATGAGCTGTGGAAAAGAAGTTCCTGTAAAATAGTCTAATAGGGGGTATAGGTGTTGTGTTAGTTGTCTCTTCAGAGGTTGCATGGCTTTTCACTTTCCTTCTTATGATGTCTTCGACGAAACCATTGGAGAAGCCGTTATTGACTAGGACCTGCCTTACCCTACAGAGTTCTTCATCGACTTGCTTCCATTCTGAGCTGTGGCTGAGAGCACGGTCGACATATGCGTTAACAACACTCCTCTTGTACCTGTCTGGGCAGTCGCTGTTGGCATTTAGGCACATTCCTATGTTTGTTTCCTTAGTGTAGACTGCAGTGTGGAAACCTCCGCCCTTTTCCATTACTGTTACTTCTAGAAAGGGCAGCTTCCCATCCTTTTCCATCTCGTAAGTGAAACGCAGCACGGAACTCTGCTCAAATGCCTCCTTTAGCTCCTGCAGATGTCTGACATCAGGTACCTGTGTAAAAATGTCGTCAACATACCTGCAGTATATGGCCGGTTTCAAGCTCATGTCGACTAAGACTTTTTGCTCGATGGTACCCATGTAGAAGTTTGCAAACAGGACACCTAGGGGAGAACAGCACCCACACAGTGTTTGTTGCAGAGATGTGTTACCCTCCAGGCACTCAGATATGGCACAGTTCACAGCAGACATTCAGGTTCCTACCAAAAGGGAGGGTGACACAAGTACTCACATGAGTGGTGAGTGCGAGGGACAGCTAACAACCCCACTCTCCTCATCCACTACACACGTGTCTACCCTCCCACGCTACGCCCGCCCTGGGCCCGCCGATGTCTCAGCTAGCCCGGGTATGGAAGGGACTGCTACAACTAACCAGGAACACCTAAGTCAAGAACACGGTCCTGGGAACAATGAACCCAGACGTTCTCCCAGAGATGCAAAAAGAGGTGCAACCAGACTACCCAGAGGAACGTGTTGAGTTTGTGACGAATCTCACAGCCTTAGAATCGATGGAACCCTACGCGAACACAACGGTTGTGAGGGGTTCATGGACAGAACCTGTAGAGAGAGAAGGCCCATAGGTCCTCCAGGCAGCCCCACACAACCCAGCAAAATTCATGTTATCTAATGACCTCCTGGGGACAATCAAAGCATCCACCACTAGAACTCTTTCCCACATTCCAAAAGCAGCGTGCCCAATTGCAGGGAAATATACAGATCTTAGAAAAGTGAACGAACGGTCTGCAAACCTTAATGCCGCGGCCACTATCAAAGCATGGCATAATTTGCACCTGTTTGGCAATATTTGCTTAGGCGTACCTGCAAGAGGAGGCAAGTCACTAGCCTCATCAGTCACTAGGGCAATAAATAATTTCCCCAGAGCTGACAACTTGATCCCCATCCCTCCCCAACGCAAAAGCTGATTTGGTTGACCGAAGAGTTCCAATGACAATTTTTAACTAGGAACACAAGTTACCCAAAAAATTTAAGAGGGCAACACAATAGGGACAATTCGGTTACTTACCAGTGAAGACACAATCGTACCTAGAAATGCTGCTACTGCCGACTCACTGAGAAAGAAGCACCCTCCCAGAGTACCATGGGAACCCACTGCTCGGAACACAAATGTCCTAGACACGGGACCTCTTTTCATCCAAGCGTCAGAGGTGTACCGATCTATCATGTAATTACCGCCAGGCTCAGCATGGGGATACACTGGAGTAAAACCTCAGCATTTCAAGGAGATTGCAAACCCAGTTCTCGGCGAAATTACTGAGCCACTACTGTGAAAGGTCACGAAGTTTGTCAACACCGGCCTCTCTGAGCTGATTCCAGATACAGTTATACCCTTCTTCTTCTTCTTCTTCTTCTTCTTCTTCTTCTTCTTCTTCTTCTTCTTCTTCTTCTTCTTCTTCTTCTCCGGAGCATCCCTTTGTGCCCTTAAGAAGAAGGATGGTGGGGCCAGACCCATTGCCGTGGGTAACACACTTTGGTGCCTCGTTGCCAAGGCAGCTATCAGAAACATCAGCATGGAAGCTGCAACGAAGCTTCGACCCCATCAACCAGGTATTGGTGTCCCCCCCATGGCTGTGAAGCAGCAGCTCATGCAGCACGAACCTATATTAAGCACCTCCCAGAAAATAATTAAGTAATTAAATTAGACTTTAAAAATGCCTTCAACAAGGTAAAAAGGGATGTCGTACTGGAAGCACCATTATTTGCGTGTTTCCATTGTCTGGGCAACACTCCACTAAGGAATGAATTGTTAAACAGATGGAGTAGTGGATTTCCAGACACTTCACACAGTGCATTGAGTATGTCGTAGGTGACGCCATCTTCACCAGGTGCTGTACATTTACCCTTGTTCATAGCCCCCTTTACTTCCTGGAATGTGATTGGTTCCCCATACTCATCATCACTAGATTGTGCTCTTGTTATCCGCATCCTTCTGTCATCATGTCGCAGGAGCTGTTCCCTGCTTACTTCTGCAGGGAGGCAAGAGGAGGATGCTGCATCACTCGACTTGTGAATTAGTTCTTCAACCTTACCCTGGGGGTCTTTGTGAGCCGCAGGCTGGGCTCTGCCCCCCCTTAGCTATCTGAAGTTTTGCCCAAACTTGTCTTGCAGATGTTTCCCATCCAATAGAGTTAGTGAATTGAAGTCATTGTCTTTTCCGCTCTCTAATCTTCTTTTCCCTGGCTACTTGACACACAGTTTTAAATAGCTCATGGTTACTTTCAGTGGGATGTCTCCGGTACTCTCTACACATGCTCCTAACATTTGCATTGATCATCTTTATGTAATCGTTCTCATGCCATTTTATTTTCTTCTTCTGAGGGTTACTGCACCTACTAATCTTCCTCCTCTGAGGTGAGTTGGCCGTTCATCACACAGGACCCTGAGGTTTTCACTCCCCCTGACAAAAAGTGACAGTTTCCGTCCATTGATATTGGGCTGATGACAGTTGGCACCAACGCGTGGGTGCCTGGCATTAAGGTCACCGACCAGCAGGGTAGTTCACTGGGTTCACTTCTTGTGCCCTTTCCCTTAGTTCACTTCCCTTGCTTGTGATCCGATCTATGCGTGTGTGGGTGTGTGTACTCACTTATTTGTGATTGCGGGGGATAAGCTCTGGCTTTTTGGTCCCGCCTCTCAACTGTCAATCAACTGGTGTACAGGTTCCTGAGCCTATTGGGCTCTATCATATAAACACTTGAAACTGTGTATGGAGTCAGCCTCCACCACATCACTGCCTAATGCATTCCATTTATCAACTACTCTGACACTAAAAAAAAAAATTCTAATATCTCTGTGGCTCATGTGGGCACTCAGTTTCCACCTGTGTCCACAAGTGCGTGTGCCCCTTTTGTTAAATAGCCTGTCTCTATCTACCCTGTCAATTCCTCTGAGAATCTTGTTCGTGGTGATCATGTCCCCCCTTACTCCTCTGTCTTCTAGCGACGTGAGGTTTAATTCCCATAGTCTCTCCTCGTAGCTCATACCTCTCAGCCCGGGTACTAGTCTGGTGGCAAACCTTTGAATTTTTTCTAGTTTGGTTTTATGCTTGAGTAGATATGAAGTTCTTTTCAGTATGAATGAATATGGGCAAAATGTCTTCTGGAGTTTCATTTATTCATATAAATGAAAGTCCAACAATTACAACTCCTTGATGCTCTAGTTGCAGGTTAGTACAGTGACTGGTGCTGTGTAGAAAATATGTACTTCATATATAACTGAAAATAGTGAAACTCTCCTGCTTTTGTCTCAATATCTAATGGTTAGCAAACAATTGTGAGATTCAAGAATTATGTAATGATGTTTTAATTACATAGTTAACACATGTTTGCTTCAGTCTCAAGTCGTTTTGCTCAGATAACAACGGGTGGGATACATAATATCTTTATTAGTAACTAGCAGTACCCGGCCACCCGTTGCTGTGGCATGTGCGTTGCTGAGCCACAGCAACCTTCCCTGTACCCCAGTCCTCCCCACCATTCCCTCTTCACCCGTCTACTCGGCCTCCCAACCATTCCCCACTCCACTGTCCCCACGTCCACCCCACCATTCCCCACTCCACCATCATCTCTTCCTTACCACCATTCCCCACTCTCCTGTCCCTTTGTCCTCCCCCACCATTCTCCATATTCCCCATCCCCTCGTCTCCACCATCCCCTCGTCTCCACCATCCCAAACTCCCCTGTCCCTCGTCCTTCCCCACCATTACCCCCTCTCTTGTTCCCTCGTCTTCCCAACCATCTCTCACTTCCGTCTCCTCATCATCCTCGCTATTCCCCACTCCCTCGTCCGATGCCTTCCCAAATGGTCTGATGTTCCCATCAGAAAATTGGGAACATAAGAACAAAGGTAACTGCAGAAGGCCTATTGGCCCATACGAGGCAGCTCCTATCTATAATCACCCAATCCCACTCATATACTTGTCCAACCATCAAGTGACCTGATGTTCCCATCACTGAAATATAATAAAAACAATTAAAAAATGAAATGAAAATATGAAAAATTAAAAAAATAAGCTATACTCACAAAATGAACGGTATGGTAAACATCACAGCTGAATTCCAAAGCAATTCACACAAAATAATTAAATCAAAATGAAAATAAATCAAAATATATGAAAATTCTATTTATCTATGCAATCAGAAACATTGAAATGGAATTGTAACATTTAGTATAGCATGTGTGTTGCTCTTACATGCAACAGATGGCGTTGCATGCATGCCCCCGCTCAGCTCGTTGATGCCGTGAGGGGGGCTTAGTGGGCGGCTGCCGGAGTGTGATGCTCCTTGGGACAGTCCTCTGTCCTTTTCTAGCCTTGTGCTCCTGCTTCCGTCCTCTCCAATTGTGCTGAGCATCTTTTCCTTTTCCTTCTGTTTCGTTTTTCTCCCCCCTCTTCTCCTATCTGCTTGACGTTTCCTGCCGACCTTTTGCTTGTTTTGGATCTTTCTTTGGACTTCTTCTATTTTGACGCCCGGGTGCGTGAGGAGGCATACTCTTGCATCCGTAGAACAGTTGTACCCGACATCTCGAGCGAGGGGAACCATTTATTGTCAATCCCCCTTTCGTCGCAGAACCCGATCTCGACGGACTGACGGTTCTTAAGGTGGTGTTTGTGGGGCGTATACTCACGACGCACCCCTAGGGGGCCCCGGCATGATCGGCGATTGCTTCCTGTTGGGTGTCTTGCCTCTAATTGTGGCTACATGGTGGGTATGGGGGCACATCCCAGCAAACAATTTTAGGTTGCCACAACATATCTGGAAAGTATTTGAAAGTATTGGAAACGTTTGTTTTATCGTATCAGATACGATATTGTGTGTGGACTTAAATAGGTTTCCAAAACTTATAACCAAGACATATGTATCTAACACTAATTTGAGATGTTGTGGCAACTTTACACTCCTAACATGAGTCATTCATAATCCATTCATATACCAATATGAATCTCTTATGAAAGGTTTGAGCCAATAATCTGAACCCTTTTTACATCTTTGTGTTTAAAGTTAAATTTCTTGAAATTAAATTATATTTTATATTATATTATTTTTATTATATTTTATATTATATTATTATTTTCAATTTAAATATTAAAACCAATTTAAGGGTAAAAAAAATCTAATAATTTATATTTCTTTTATTATTTACTAACAATTATAATTATTTACTAACGGAGAGAGGGGAGGCTGTACGGCAGAGAGTGGCGGCTGTGGCGGACAGTGGCGGCGGTGGCGGATAGTGGCGGCGGGCGGACAGTGGCGGCGGGCGGACAGTGGCGGCGGCGGGCGGACAGTGGCGGCGGTGGCGGATAGTGGCGGCGGGCGGACAGTGGCGGCGGCGGGCGGACAGTGGCGGCGGGCGGACAGTAGCGGCGGTGGCGGACAGTGGCGGCGGGCGGACAGTGGCGGCGGTGGCGGACAGTGGCGGCGGTGGCGGACAGTGGCGGCGGGCGGACAGTGGCGGCGGGCGGACAGTGGCGGCGGGCGGACAGTGGCGGCGGGCGGACAGTGGCGGCGGTGGCGGACAGTGGCGGCGGGCGGACAGTGGCGGCGGGCGGACAGTGGCGGCGGTGGCGGATAGTGGCGGCGGGCGGACAGGGCGGCGGCGGGCGGACAGTGGTGGCGGGAGGACAGTGGCGGCGGGCGGACAGTGGCGGCGGGCGGACAGTGGCGGCGGGCGGACAGTGGCGTCGGGCGGACAGTGGCGGCGGTGGTGGATAGTGGCGGCGGGCGGACAGTGGCGGCGGTGGCGGATAGTGGCGGCGGGCGGACAGGGCGGCGGCGGGCGGACAGTGGCGGCGGGCGGACAGTGGCGGCTGTGGCGGATAGTGGCGGCGGGCGGACCGTGGCGGCGGTGGTGGACAGTGGCGGCGGGCGGACAGTGGCGGCGGCGGGCGGACAGTGGCGGCGGCGGGCGGACAGTGGCGGCGGCGGGCGAACAGTGGCGGCGGCGGGCGGACAGTGGAGGCGGCGGGCGGACAGTGGAGGCGGCGGGCGGACAGTGGAGGCGGCGGGCGGACAGTGGAGGCGGCGGGCGGACAGTGGAGGCGGCGGGCGGACAGTGGCGGCGGCGGGCGGACAGTGGCGGCGGCGGGCGGACAGTGGCGGCGGCGGGCGGACAGTGGCGGCGGCGGGCGGACAGTGGCGGCGGCGGGCGGACAGTGGCGGCGGCGGGCGGACAGTGGAGGCGGCGGGCGGACAGTGGAGGCGGCGGGCGGACAGTGGTGGCGGCGGGCGGACAGTGGTGGCAGCGGGCGGACAGTGGTGGCGGCGGGCGGACAGTGGTGGCGGCGGGCGGACAGTGGCGGCGGTGGCGGACAGTGACGGCGGTGGCGGACAATGGCGGCGGTGGCGGACAGTGGCGGCGGTGGCGGACAGTGGCGGCGGTGGCGGACACTGGCGGCTGTGTCTGGCGGGCGGTGGCGGGGTCTGTGATGAGTGGTGGCGGCTGGCGGTGGTGGCGGCGGTGGTGGTGGGTGGTGGTGGCGGCGGCGGCGGCGGCTGGTGGTGGCGGCGGTGGTGGTGGGTGGTGGTGGCGGCGGCGGCTGGTGGTGGTGGGTGGTGGCGGCGGTGGTGGTGGGCGGTGGTGGCGGCTGGTGGCAGGTGGTGGTGGCGGTGGTGGCGGCTGGTGGTGGCGGCTGGTGGTGGTGGCAGCTGGTGGCGGTGATGGCGGCTGGTGGTGGTGGCAGCTGGTGGCGGTGATGGCGGCTGGTGGTGGTGGTGGTGGCGGCTGGTGGTGGTGGCAGCTGGTGGCGGTGATGGCGGCTGGTGGTGGTGGTGGTGGTGATGGCGGCTGGTGGCGGGCGGTGGCGGGCGGTGGCGGCTTGTGGCGGCTGGTGGTGGCGGCGGTGGTGGGTGGTGGTGGTGGTGGTGGGTGGTGGTGCCGGCTGTGGTGGCTGGTGGCGGTGGTGTCGGCGGCGGCTGTGGTGGGTGGTGGCGGCGGCGGCGGTGATGGGTGGTGGCGGCGGTGATGGGTGGTGGTGGCGGCGGCGGTGGTGGTGGGTGGTGGTGGCGGCGGCGGTGATGGGTGGTGGCGGCGGTGGTGGTGGGTGGTGGTGGCGGCGGCGGCTGGTGGTGGTGGGTGGTGGTGGTGGGTGGTGGCGGCGGGTGGCGGTGGTGGGTGGCGGGTGGCGGCTGGTGGTGGGTGGTGGCGGCGGGTGGTGAGTGGCGGTGGTGGGTGGCGGTGGCGGGTGGTGGTGGGTGGCGGTGGCTGGTGGCGGGTGGCGGTGGCGGGTGGCGGCTGGTGGTGGGTGGTGGCGGCTGGTGGTGGGTGGTGGCGGGTGGCGGGTGGCGGTGGTGGGTGGCGGTGGCGGCTGGTGGTGGGTGGTGGCTGGTGGCGGCTGGTGGTGGGTGGTGGCGGGTGGCGGCTGGTGGTGGGTGGTGGCGGGTGGCGGCTGGTGGTGGGTGGTGGCGGCGGGTGGTGAGTGGCGGTGGTGGGTGGCGGCTGGTGGTGGGTGGTGGCGGCGGGTGGCGGTGGGTAGCGGCTGGTGGTGGGTGGTGGCAGGTGGCGGCTGGTGGTGGGTGGCGGCGGGTGGCGGCTGGTGGTGGGTGGCGGGTGGCGGCGGGTGGCGGCGGGTGGCGGCTGGTGGTGGGTGGCGGCTGGTGGTGGGTGGTGGCGGGTGGTGGCTGGTGGTGGGCGGCGGGTGGCGGCTGGTGGCGGCCAGCTGGGACACACCCTTCTCCACTGTAGGTCTGAGTACAACTAACCATATGTCTCTCTCACCCACCAGAACAGTGTTGCCAGCTTGCGCTCTCAAAATGTTTCCTTCAAAGATTGTATATTATCTTTGAACAACAAGTTTGATTATCAAGGAAATAATGCATATATTATTGTCACATTAATACTGTGCAATATCTTATTACATTCCTGCTAAATAATTATAATTTGAAACAGGACAAAAAATCCCACATATATATAAAAACCAACATTAGAGATCACGAGGCCTAGGCCTCGCCTGTGACCACACATCCTGCCTCCCTGGCCTGCTACACTCATACACCTCACACTCTTAACTCTCTCATAATCACTCTCACTCTCTTACTCTGTCACTCTTACTCTGTCACTCTTACTCTGTCACTCTTACTCTGTCACTCTTACTCTGTCACTCTTACTCTGTCACTCTTACTCTCTGTCACTCTTACTCTGTCACTCTTACTCTGTCACTCTTACTCAGTCACTCTTACTCTCTGTCACTCTTACTCTGTCACTCTTACTCTCTGTCACTCTTACTCTCTGTCACTCTTACTCTGTCACTCTTACACTCTGTCACTCTTACTCTCTGTCACTCTTACTCTGTCACTCTTACTCTCTGTCACTCTTACTCTCTGTCACTCTTACTCTGTCACTCTTACTCTCTGTCACTCTTACTCTCTGTCACTCTTACTCTCTGTCACTCTTACTCTCTGTCACTCTTACTCTCTGTCATTCTTACTCTCTGTCACTCTTACTCTGTCACTCTTACTCTCTGTCACTCTTACTCTCTGTCACTCTTACTCTCTGTCACTCTTACTCTCTGTCACTCTTACTCTGTCACTCTTACTCTCTGTCACTCTTACTCTCTGTCACTCTTACTCTGTCACTCTTACTCTCTGTCACTCTTACTCTGTCACTCTTACTCTGTCACTCTTACTCTCTGTCACTCTTACTCTCTGTCACTCTTACTCTGTCACTCTTACTCTCTGTCACTCTTACTCTCTGTCACTCTTACTCTCTGTCACTCTTACTCTCTGTCACTCTTACTCTGTCATTCTTACTCACTCTCAGTCACCCTTACCCATTCATACTCACTCTCTCACTCTTACTCTCATACTCTTACTCTCAATTACTCTTACTCTCAATCACTCTTACTCCCAATCACTCCTACTCCCAATCACTCCTACTCTCAATCACTCCTACTCTCATTCTTACTCTTACTCTTACTCCCAATCACTCTTACTCTCAATCACTCTTATTCTCATTCTTACTCTCACTCTTACTCTTACTCCCAATCACTCTTACTCCCAATCACTCTTACTCTCAATCACTCTTACTCTCAATCACTCTTACTCTCAATCACTCTTACTCTCATTCTTACTCTTACTCACTCTTACTCTCAATCACTCTTATTCTCATTCTTACTCCTACTCTCACTCTAACTCCTACTCCCAATCACTCTTACTCCCAATCACTCTTACTCTCAATCACTCTTACTCCCAATCACTCTTACTCTCAATCACTCTTACTCTCAATCACTCTTACTCTCAATCACTCTTACTCTCAATCACTCTTACTCTCACTAACTCTTACTCTCACTCTAACTCTCAATCACTCTTACTCTCATACTCACCCTTACTCTCAATCACTTTACTCTCACTCTTACTCATTCTGTCACTCTTACTCACTCTGTCACTCTTACTCACTCTCAGTCACTCTTACTTATACTCACTCTTACTCACACTTACACACTCTCTGGCACTCTCACTCACCTTCATTCACTCTTACTCACTCTTACCCACTCTCGCTCACTCTTACTCACTCTAGTTAATAAGAACACGCCAATATAAGACAACAAAACGTTTTCAGATTCGTTCTCACCACTTTCCAGCAACTTTTAAAATTTATATAAATTATCTTAGGGAATAATACATAAATTATATATTTAAACATGATATTAGTGTTTAGTGGAATGCATAAGGAGTCAAATTGTGTTAAAAAGAGCGATTTTTAGAAAATTTGGAAAACTACTTTTTTCTGTTCATATTATAACTAAATGGATTTTAAAGGTTTCACTCAGCCAATATATATCATTCACAATTTATTAATGAATTTTACAAAAAAACACCATAAATTTTATATTTAAACATGTAAAAAATATTTGTTTTACATTTGGAAGAAAATAATTGTAGAAAAACAATTTATAATTAAACCTTTGTGTTTGGATTTTTTGAGTAAAAGTTTCTCAAAGGCTCTCCTGAACCATTCTCAATGCAAATCATTCCCACACCTATGGGAAGAGATAGGCGAACGTTGTGTAGATGATTTGTGTTTGCTGGGATTCGTGGATGAATTTCTTTCTCTTCGTCTCTATGTCGATAAATGTTTGCGTTGTTCGTTTCCGTTTCCCTGTTCGGGTCTCCAAGAATGTTCAGATGAATGCCAGTGTTGGCACTATTCTCCTTCCGCCCAATGTTGCAACCGGTGTTCGGAATCTGCAGGATTGCCACGATGATATTCGGCATATCCTTGATGCCCAAGGCCATTCTGTCCTCCAGGTTGACTCGTTTACTCGTCCCCCTCGTGGTCGTCGCTGTCAACCCCTTCGTGTTGTGAAGATCACCTTTGATGGTAGGACCCTTCCATCCTCTGTCATTCTTGCTGGTGCTAGGTGCTCTGTCCAGGAGTATATTCCCTCTCCTCGACTTTGTAACAAGTGCTGGAGGTTTGGGCATGGTGCCCTCCGCTGCTCTGGGACTGTCTCTCTCTGTTCTTTGTGTGGGGGTGAAGGTCACTCTAAGTCGGAGTGCACTTCTCCCCAAGCTCGCTGCCTCAACTGCGGTGAGGCCCATCCTACCTTCTCCCGTGCTTGTATTCATTACAAGCTTGAGGCGGCCGTCCTCAACTTGAAGCACCGGGAGCGTTTATCTTTTCCTGAGGCAAGGCGCCAGGTTCGACGGCTCCCGCCTTATGCTAATATCTCTTATGCTCGCGTGTTGCGCTCTTCCTCTCCTCGTCCTTCCCGCCTTCCTCAGACTCACAACCGTTCCCAGGGCTTGGACCCTGATGCGCCCACTGCCCCCTCCTCTGTTCCTTTGAGTTCTGTCCAGAAGGATCCCCCTCCTGGTCCTCTGTCTGGGGTTCCCCTTCTTTCTACCCGGTCTGTCGTGTCTCCTGTGTCTTCTTCCTCGTCTCCCTCCGATCCTCCTTCCCATCCTCTTCCTCCATCTATTGGCTCTCCCCGCTGCCTGTCGGTGCAGGAGGATGTCCATCGCTCTCCAAACGGCCGTTGTGTGTGCTCTCGTTCAGCTTCTGTTGAGACACTGGAATCCGTTGCCCGGTACGTAGTTGCTGGGACACCGGTCTCTTTAAGTCAGAAGCGTAAGCCTGGCTCCTCTCCTTCCTCCTCCCCGGCAGGTAAGAAGGCTTCACTTTCTTCCTTGGCCCCTACTTCTGGCTCAGTTGCTCCTTCCCCTCCCATTTCTGAGCTTGCACCCCCTGTTCCTGCTATAGAGGTTTCTTTGGCCCCTGCTTCCCTTTCGGTTGCTGCTCTTGCTGAGGTGCGCTCCCCTCTTTCTACTCCCCCTCTTCCTGCTGCTGTCCTTGACTGCTCCTCTCCGTTGTCTCCTCCTCTTCCTCCAGACCCCGCCCGCCCACCTCTGGTCTGTTCTCCCGCTTCCTTCCCTCCGTCTTTGCTCATTTTACCCATGCCCCCTAACCCTGACTTTGCTGACCCAGATCCCGACCCTGATATTCTTTAACGTGCTGTGTTGCTCTTTCGCCTTTGTTTCCTCCTTGTTCTCTGTTGTTGTCCTTTCCCTTCTCGTCGATGTCTATTCTTCAATGGAACGTTCGACGTTATTACGCCAATTTCCTCGAACTCCAACTTCTGATTTCGCGGTTTTCGCCCCTTTGTGTCTGTCTCCAGGAGCCGATGCTTGGTGCTCGTCCTGGTCGTTTTCGTGGCTATTCCTTTCTCTTCCCCCCCCCCCCAGCCGTTGCTGGGGCTTCTAATTCTTCTGCTCTCTTGATTCGTGGTGATGTTCCCTTTGTTCCTTTACTTTTTCCTTCGCCTCTCCATTGTTCTGCTGCTCGTATCTTTGTGGGGAAATGGTACACAGTTTGTTCCATTTATCTCCCCCCGAGTGTCCCACTTTCTCTTCCTGATTTGAAACACCTCTTGGACTCCTTGCCGGAGCCTGTGCTCCTGCTGGTTGACTTCAATTGTCGTCATTCTATTTGGGGTGATGTTCTGACGAATATCTGGGGTCGCCTTCTTGAGCCGTTTCTCCTCTCTTCTTCCCTGTTTCTTCTGAATTCTGGTGAGCCCACTCATTTGGACTCTCGGACTCGCACCCTTTCCTGTATTGATCTTTCTCTCTGCTCTTCTTCTCTTTACTTAGATTTCACGTGGCAGGTTCTTGATGACCTCCATGGCAGTGATCATTTCCCTATCCTTGTTTACTTTTTCTCGTTTCGCCCTTCCCTCTCTTTTCCTAGGTGGCAGTTTGCTAAAGCGGACTGGAACCTATTTACACTCAGTGCTGCTCTCTCTGACCTCTCCGTTCTGCCTCTCCCTCACGCTCTCCTCCTTTTTCATGACACTGTCTTCGACGCTGCCCTCCGCTCTATTCCTCGCTCTTCCTCTCGGGGTCCACGGAAGTGCGTTCCCTGGTGGAGTGACGACTGTGCTCGGGCTGTCCGCTGTCAGCATGCAGCCTGGAAGAGGCACCGCCGTCGGCAGACGACCGATTCTTTTCTTTTCTTTTGGAAAACAAGTGAGGTGGCCCGTAGGGCCATCTGTATGGCTAAACGTGAATGTTGGACTTCTTATGTCTCCACAATTACGTCCGAAACTCCCCTGCCACAGATCTGGAAGCGTATCCGCAAGATTGCGGGTAAGTTCGTTCCCGATGTTTCACCGGTCCTTCACCTCCGTGGTACTCTTGTGGCGGACCCGTTGCAGGTCGCTACCGAACTGGGTTCTCACTTTTCTTCTGTTAGCTCTGGTCTTCATCTTCCCCAATCTTTCCTTCTTCGTAAACCTGTCCTTGAGTCTCGTCCTTTAGATTTCTGCACTCGTCTTCGACTTTCCTATAACGATCCCTTCTCTCTCTCTGAACTTCGTTCTGCCCTGGCCGTCTGCGGTTCTACGGTGGCGGGCTCCGATGGTATTCATTATGAGATGCTTCGCCATCTCCCTCCGTGCACGTCTCAGTATTTACTGTGTCTGTATAATCGGATCTGGGAGTCGTTGTCAGTCCCTGAGGACTGGCTCGATACCGTTGTCCTCCCTGTTCGCAAACCAGGGTCTCTGGGAACTTCCCCTAAGGACTTTCGCCCTATTGCCCTCACAAGTTGTGTCTGCAAACTCTTTGAACGTATGGTTAACGTTCGTCTGATGTGGTTCCTGGAACACCATCACCTCCTCTCCCCTTCTCAATTTGGTTTCCCGCAATTGCCGCAGCACGACAGATGTCCTGATGAACTTGGAGGTCTATATTCGTACTGCTTTTGCTGCGAAGACCTCCGTTGTTGCCGTCCTTTTTGACCTGGAAAAGGCTTACGACACCACTTGGCGATATCATATTCTGTCCCAGCTTCATTCTTTTGGCCTTCGTGGTCATCTCTCTCTCTTTCTCCGCAGCTTCCTGTCTCGTCGTTCCTTTCGGGTGCGCCTTGGTACCGCTCTCTCTGCCTCTTTTCAGCAGTACGAAGGTGTGCCCCAGAGTAGTGTTCTGAGCACTACTCTTTTTCTGGTGCCCTCAATGGTCTTCTCTCCTCTCTTCCTTCAGGTGTCTTCTTCGCTCTCTATGTCGATGATCTTACCCTTTGCTGTCAGGGTGATGATTCGCCTCTCCTTCAGTGCCGGCTTCAACTTGCGATTGATGCCGTGTCGTCTTGGGCCACCGATCATGCCTTCAAGTTCTCTACTTCTAAGACTTGTGCCATGTCTTTTACTAGGAAACGGGTCGTTCTTCGTCCCTCTTTGTCACTTTATGGTCATCCCCTTGAGTACAAAGATTCCGCAAAGCTTTTGGGGTTATTCCTTGATACTCGTTTGTCTTGGTCTCCCCATATCTCTTACCTCCGTGTTGAGTGCTCTAAGGCCCTTACCCTCCTTCGGGTATTGTCCCATACTTCTTGGGGAGCGGATAGGTGCACTCTCCTTGCGTTACATTCCTCTCTCGTCCTGTATATGCTCGATTATGATTGCCCTGCTTACTCATCTGCTTCTCTTTCTACTCTTCGCCGTCTTGATGCTTTGCACCATACTGGGTTGCGCCTCAGTTCTGGTGCCTTTCGTTCGAATCCCGTCCTTAGCTCGTATGTTGACACTGGCTTCTTGTCTCTCCAGGACCGCCGTGATCGCTACTGTCTTCGCTATCTTACGCGATCCTTACAACATCCTTCCTCTCGTCTCTGTCGTGCTTTAACTTTTACCCCTCCTGTGGTTCCTGTTCCTCTTCACCACCTCCCTTTTTCTGTCCGGTTATCTCGCTTACAGGATTCTCTTTCCGTTCGTGTTTCCAATGTTTCTCCTCGTGTTGTCCCTTCTTTGCCCCCGTGGAGAGTCCCCCTTCCGCAGTTTTGTACATCCTTGACCCGTATCACTAAAGCTTTTACCCCTCCTACGGTTCTAAAACGCCTTTTCCTTGAGCACTTTTCTTCTCACTCCCGCTCTGTTTCTGTCTTCACTGATGGGTCTAAGTCTGCGGACGGTGTTGGCTACTCTGTTGTTTTTCCTGATCGCACTTATGTGTGTCGCTTACCTCCGGAGACTAGCATCTTTACAGCGGAGCTTTATGCTATTCTCTATGTTCTTCGTCTCCTGCTTTCTCGTTGTCAGTCTTCCTTTGTTCCTTTGTAGTTGTTGTTGACTTGCGTAGTGCCCTCATGGCTCTCGGGTCTTTTAATCCGGTTCATCCAGTAGTTGTCAAGATCCAGCATTGGCTGTTTCTTGTCCACAGTAAATTTAAGTCGGTTGAGTTTTGTTGGGTTCCCAGCCATATTGGTGTGTCTTTAAATGAGCGTGCGGATGCTGCCGCCAAGGAAGCTGTCCGCTCTTGTCCCATCTCTCATAAAGGTATTCCATATTCCGACTTTTACCCGGTTATCCAGTCCTCCATTCTTACCCGTTGGCAGGCTTCTTGGTAGTCTATTACTGGTAACAAACTTTGTACTCTTAAATGTTGTGTTTCCTCGTGGCCGTCCTCCTGCCACAGTAACCGACGATGGGAAACAGCTCTGGCGAAATTGCATATTGGCCATACTCGCTTAACCCATGGTCACTTGATAGAGCACCGCCCTGCTCCTTATTGTCCTAATTGCATTCTCCCTCTTACGGTCGTGCATGTCCTTCTTGAATGTCCTGACTTCCAGGACGAGCGTGTGTCTTGCTTTCCGACCACCCCTCGTGGTCGCCTGTCCCTCAATGAAATTCTTGGTGACTCGGATACTTTAGATATCATTCGCTTTATGCGTTTTTGTTCTCGTATTGGCATCCTTGGTGATATTTAGCGCCCTCTGATTATTCCGCACATTTGATGGTGCTACATTTTTGATAATTACTTACTTTACCTGTCACAGGTGTGGCATCTATACATATACTTACGAAATTAACGATATGGTAAACAACACAGCTCAATTCCAACGCAATGTCACACAAAATAATTAATTAAAAAATGAAATAAATCGAAATCTATGAAAATAAAATTTATCAATGCAAACGGAAACATTGAAATGGAATTCGTGACATATTTAGTATAGTGTGCATGATGCTATTATGTGCAACAGATGGCGCTGTTTTTCAAAAACGCTTGTTTTTACCTGTCACTGGAGTGATATCTATTTTTCAGTCATATTCAACAACATATGTTTAAAAGAAAGACTGCTACCATGCTTGAGTACATCGTAGTCAGTCTCGTTGGCAAGAGTACTGAGTGTTAAGGCAGCTCTTCCTGTAAGATGTGACCTGAGAAGTATAGACCATTGAGTCCTAGGCCACTGTAAGTGGGTGGCCAAGGCCTCGAATAACACAAAAAATTAATCTACTTCTGCTTCTACAAAAGGCGGCATCATTTTAATACAATCTTAAAACATACCGTTAAGTTGGCATCTGCTTCACGGCGCTGAGAGAGGTGGGGACTTTCAAGTTCTAACTCCAGGAGCCGGAACTCGAGCCCAGTGTCTGATCTACCTTGTTCCAAGCGTAATGTGATACCAACTCCATCCTCCTCTTGTTGTCTCTTGAGTTGAAGCTCTTGAGCTAGGATTTGTAGTAGTTCTACTTCTCTTAGACGTTGTAGTTCAGCTTCTTGTTCTTGACGTTGACGTTGTAGTTCACCTTCTTGTTCTTGACGTTGACGTTGTAGTTCACCTTCTTGTTCTTGACGTTGACGTTGTAGTTCACCTTCTTGTTCTTGACGTTGACGTTGTAGTTCACCTTCTTGTTCTTGACGTTGACGTTGTAGTTCACCTTCTTGTTCTTGACGTTGACGTTGTAGTTCACCTTCTTGTTCTTGACGTTGACGTTGTAGTTCACCTTCTTGTTCTTGACGTTGACGTTGTAGTTCACCTTCTTGTTCTTGACGTTGACGTTGTAGTTCAGCTTCTTGTTCTTGACGTTGACGTTGTAGTTCAGCTTCTTGTTGCTGGATCTGGAGTTGTTCTTGTTCACGCGCACGTTGTATTTCAGCTTCTTGTTGTTGTAGCTGGCGTTGTTCTCGTTCACGTTCACGGGCTAATTCAGCCTCTTGTCGTCTCATCTCCCGTTTGCGTTCATCGGTAGCAGCTTCTAGTTGCGCTAACTAGATTTTTAGTTTCATGTGTGTGAGTGTGGTTTTATCAGCAACTCTATGTTGGTCTTGCTGCTCTGGAGTAATAAGATCATTGTCTGAATGATAGTCAAAATCAGGTTATGAAGCTCAGCTTCGGTGAGTTGACCAGACCACACACTAGAAGGTGAAGGGACGACGACATTTCGGTCCGTCCTATACCATTCTCAAGTCGATTGAGAATGGTTCAGCTTTGGTGACCCCATGGGGAGGAGTGATGTGGTATTCAGTAGTAAGGGTGATTAATTCTGCTCTAGTAGCACGAATTAATGTTTGGAGCTCCTCCTCCGGGTTAGCACAAAATGCGGCTAACCTAAACATATTGAATATTATATAAAAGCAAAATATCAATGGAAGAAAAATGCGAGTACCCTGCAGGCGAACCAATAAGTGAGGATTACTAGACTGTCTTGTAAGTGATGTGGCAATATGCACGAGAATGGTTGTTATATAACTGGCAACACTGTACGTAAGTAACTATCCTGTGAGCCAACAATAAATTTACAAGAAAAATAACTACACTATATATATTAATCTGAAATAAAACTAAGTCTTTGACTTTAGTAATGACTTGGAGAAACAATATAAATGTTTCGAGTTAGTAAAATATAAGCAGGATGTAGGGATGTCTGTACTCTGTACTCTAGTGACGATAAGGGCAAGAGTTGTCCTACTGGAATCTAGATAAGTAACTGCAGAGTTACTGTTCCTTGTGCTCTGTAAAAGAACAGTAAACTCCCTACCTGAGCAGTTAATCAAGAACTTTAAACGAAGGCTTAGAGGTGCAGGGAGTCTCACCACTGTGACCAGAACAGCTATACACGTCCCGAATGTATAAACTAGTTCTAGATGCAAAAGGATCTCTAGTCCAATACTTCCTCCAAAGTTCGTAATACAAAGTGGAACATAATAGTTCGAAGACAAATCAAAGTACCTGATAAGTACCCGAGGAGGTGATCTGCCTGAGTGAGTCCTCTTTGTTGGGGCAAAGTCAATATGGACAAAAAGATATAGCAATAGCTTCGAAGACTAACCATTACGAGCATGAATTTGTGTATAAAACATCACGAAATCAAGTCAGTCTAATAAACAGATCACAAATTGCTCCACCTGTAAAGTAGATGTGTTCAATTACCAGTATGTAAATCTCAAAATGAATTCTGAAAAAATGCAAAGTATAAAAGCCAAGTATAAAAGCTAAACTCAACATTAAGCAAGGGTTACTAGGAACAGCTCCTCAGACCAGCTCCTTGGACAGCTCCCGTGACAGCTCCTGTGACAGTTCCTAGGACAGGCTCCCAAATTTATGTGGCGGGTTGTGGTATCGCAGTTATACTGAACCAAGATGGTATTGCTCTCCCTCACACAAATATAAAAAATGCTGCTATTGGCCTTGCAGTATGTAAGTCGCAGGTGGAAACAAATGAAAATCATCAAATAAAAAATTTACTGAAATATTAATGAACATAAATGCCCCTGAAAATACTTGGCTATCCTGTAATGCAAAGGTGAACAAGTTAATATGACATTAATACAAAGTAAACTATAAGCAATGAATAAAAGATAAAGATATACTGGTGTACTGAAGACAGCTACCATACCACCATGGCATCAGTCACACGACGTTGGCTGGAGGTGGACGACGGGTGAGAGACACCAAGGTGATCCTAGAGCACTAAGGGAGAGACTGGCTCTCCAGGGAGGCAGCGCCCTTTATATAGTTCGGCAGTGATGACTCCTCCAGTGTCAACACAAGGTGGACATCTGGTCAACTAGCAAACTGTTCGTTGTGGCTGGCAGTGCCTTTGTGTTGAGCTGCACCACTGCCAGTTGAAGGCGGCTAACTGCTTGTTTGGGGGGGCAAACTATCGGTTAGCAGACGCGCCGGGCTTGCCTCTGAGTCGTACCAGGCCGTGCCAGGCCGTGCCAGGCTGTACCAGGCCGTGCCAGGCCGTGCCAGGCTGTACCAGGCCGTGCCAGGCCCTGGAGGGTATGGAGAGGTGGCAGGACTGATGACTCATCTGGGCTGGTGTAGATGTAGACTTCCAGTGCAGAGGCATTGAAGGTGAAGGGAAAAGGCAGTTCCACTGCTATGCAGGAGATTCACGTGACAGTATATATATGTCTACCCGTCGCTTGCAACAATCCTGCAATCCAACGTCTATTATGTTGACTGGTAATCACTTCAATAACTCCTGTTTCCAAAACAATATTTATCTATGTATTTTCAGAATCTAAACTTATCTAGTATGAATCAGAGTAACGACTCGTGATTTAAGATAAGAAAGCATTTGTTAGGATTTTTAAGTAGTTTACTATCATCTTCAGCCTTAAAATGTTAAATGTTCTTCATCATCTTCAGCCTTAACATGTTATGTGTTCTTCATCATGTTCAGCCTTAACATGTTATGTGTTCTTCATCATGTTCAGTCTTAACATGTTATGTGTTCTTCATCATGTTCAGTCTTAACATGTTATGCGTTCTTCATCATCTTCAGCCTTAACATGTTATGCGTTCTTCATCATGTTCAGCCTTAACATGTTATGTGTTCTTCATCATGTTCAGCCCTAACATGTTATGCGTTCTTCATCATGTTCAGCCTTAAAATGTTAAATGTTCTTCATCATCTTCAGTCTTAACATGTTATGTGTTCTTCATCATGTTCAGTCTTAACATGTTATGTGTTCTTCATCATGTTCAGCCTTAACATGTTATGCGTTCTTCATCATCTTCAGCCTTAAGTGTGTCGGAAAACCCGACACCATTTAATAATATTACATGCAATAGGCAGATAATATTGCTGCTGCCGTTGTATACACAAGTTAACCCATAGAAAATGAAGCATGTAGTGGAATTTCCTGTCAATAGAAAACGGGATATCATTGCCACATAGTACTATAAATTCACCAGCCAGTTGGGAATTAATTTTAAATACAGTAATCTTTGGACTTATTACATCCTAAAAACATCACATATGAATTAACTTATTAAATTAATTCTTAGTATCAAAATGAAGTAAATGTGACCCTTCTATCGCTTATTGACATCTGGACAAAGTGAGCCAGGAGAGTGAGCAGTGGTGAGGTCAGCCATTGTTAAGATGAGAGGCGATGGGGAGCAAATTCAGCTCCTATAAATTCTTTTGGACCAAGTGTTATGGAGATCAAATTAGTGTTCTTCCATCATCAACATCCTGTCAACATATACAAGGGAAGTGTCTTACTGAAACCCGTTTATCTAATCATTTCGGGCCAGTTAATGTTAGGTAGATATCGGGAGAACCGGTTAGCATGAGAAAGAGCCTCTAAGTACAGGTAATTAAGCCTTGGCCCTTATCTTATATAATATACAGTGTTTTCTCTGATATAGCTGTAATATATTAGGATTCCGGCTTTACAGCTAGTGCGCTTTGACAGGAACAAGAAGAGGAAGCAAGAATTAGTCTTGGTACATCAGTTACTTGGGTGATGGAAGCTAACCTCTCACGAGGATAATTTGGTGTCTACATCCTAGTTATACCTGGTGGACTAAGCCTGCTGTACAATAAGATAAAGCACCCCAATTTTATATACTAATATATGTAATTTAATACTGTAGTTTGATTGGCTGCATATATATAAATTTAATATAACCCCCCCTAATATGTAAGGATCGATTTGTGAGAAATATTGCAGAAATACAGTCCGCTTAACATCATACAAATTGCTATCGCAATATATAAATTAATGTAAATATAAATTGTATATAAATTCATATAAATTAAATATAAATCTCACAAGTCGGTTCCCACAAAGTGTTCTTCATCATGTTCAGTCTTAACATGTTATGTGTTCTTCATCGTGTTCAGCCTTAACATGTTATGTGTTCTTCTATCATGCTCATCCTTCATTTATTACGTTTCAGTGAAAGTAACTTATGACGGTAAGGCGACTAATTTGCTTGAATATAATCTTCAATGAGGAGCCACGTGTGACGACAGAGGGAACCATTAGACAGAATGGGTAACCTGCAGGTTTAGCGGTGAGGGGAACTCAACACTCACACCTGGATAAGCAATGTCTGAAGAAGCCTGACTCAGAAATGAGGTTGACCTGAGGGTGAAGGGTTTACCCTTGTAATTATTGTGTTTGAAGATGTCTGGGATCTGTGAGTTCCATCAGCTGCAATCTCATTCATTCTTAAACATTAATAAATAACAGAGGACTCAATGGTAATGTGGTAAACCCAGAAGTATCTATTCGTAAGACTAAATTCATACATGAATTGATGGACAGTTTATCATATTATTAAAAATCACTTTATATAAATATCATAAAAACACCTTCTCTGCATGAGTTCTCTGGTTGGGGGAGTGTGGAGGGGGGGGGGGGGAGAGCACACCTGGGACTTCACTAACTATCAACTATTAACACAATGGGACGAGGGAGACATTTGAAACCTCTTGAACAGCATCCCCTGTCCTGCCTGTGGTGGAGTAAAAAGATATCACATCCCACTATAGAGCGGATAGGGGTATCTGGGACGTCAACGTGTTCTCTTAAGAAGAACGTACCCTCTCGATCATATGCATTACGGCCAAAAATTGCTGTACTAGAAAATGGAATTTCATTTTCCAAAAGAAATAGACCCAAAGCACCAAGTTTTGGGTCCACTGGTAGGTTAGGAGAGCAGCAAATTCTCCTAAGGTTTCAAAACGTCATGAAAACCATTTTAATTTAATATATTTAATCCTTTTCTAATACGACAATTTTTAGCCTTAGAGCGCATACGAGTGAAAAACGACGTAATTTTTAAGTGGATGGGTTGTGCTAGCAGCAGCTTCTACCCCCAGCAAACAAGGTTGCTGGGGGTAGAAGATTTAAGGTTGTCACAATGTACCTGGAATGTGTTTGAAAGCAGTGACAACATTTGTTTTTATGTAATAGCTAAGTTATTGTGTGTGGTCGTAAATAGGTTGCCACAACTTACTGCACAATGTTGGCAAAACAAAATGTAAGACCTTGTGGCAACCTTAAATGTTGCACAAAAGTCGTTTTTGTGATTGATGGTATAAATACAAAATGTAGAAATATATAACAAATATATTTCTATATTTAGTAGAAATAAAGCAAGAGCATAATAAAAGTGGGTTCAACATTTTTTCTTCACTATTTTCACTTAATGGAGAATCCATAGTTTTGGTTGTTGGTGGTTGGTGGTTGATAGTTGTGGTGGTTGGTGGTGGTGCTTGTTGATAGTTGTGGTGGTTGGTGGTGGTGCTTGTTAATAGTTTTGGTGGTGGTGCTTGTTGATAGTTGTGGTGGTTGGTGGTGGTGCTTGTTAATAGTTTTGGTGGTGGTGCTTGTTGATAGTTGTGGTGGTTGGTGGTGGTGCTTGTTAATAGTTTTGGTGGTGGTGCTTGTTGATAGTTGTGGTGGTTGGTGGTGGTGCTTGTTAATAGTTGTGGTGGTTGGTGGTTAGTGGTTGATAGTTGTGGTGGTTGGTGGTGGTGCTTGTTGATAGTTGTGGTGGTTGGTGGTGGTGCTTGTTGATAGTTGTGGTGGTTGGTGGTGGTGCTTGTTGATAGTTGTGGTGGTTGGTGGTGGTGCTTGTTAATAGTTGTGGTGGTTGGTGGTTAGTGGTTGATAGTTGTGGTGGTTGGTGGTGGTGCTTGTTGATAGTTGTGGTGGTTGGTGGTGGTGCTTGTTGATAGTTGTGGTGGTTGGTGGTTAGTGGTTGATAGTTGTGGTGGTTGGTGGAGGTGCTTGTTGATAGTTGTGGTGGTTGGTGGTGGTGCTTGTTGATAGTTGTGGTGGTTGGTGGTGGTGCTTGTTGATAGTTGTGGTGGTTGGTGGTGGTGCTTGTTAATAGTTGTGGTGGTTGGTGGTTAGTGGTTGATAGTTGTGGTGGTTGGTGGAGGTGCTTGTTGATAGTTGTGGTGGTTGGTGGAGGTGGTTGTTGATAGCTGTGGTGGTTGGTGGTTGTTGATAGTTGTGGTGGTTGGTGGTGGTGCTTGTTGATAGTTGTGGTGGTTGGTGGTGGTGCTTGTTGATAGTTGTGGTGGTTGGTGGAGGTGGTTGTTGATAGTTGTGGTGGTTGGTGGTGGTGCTTGTTGATAGTTGTGGTGGTTGGTGGTGGTGCTTGTTGATAGTTGTGGTGGTTGGTGGTGGTGAAGGTGGCTGTTAATAGTTTTGGTTGTTGGTGGAGGTGGTTGTTGATAGTTGTGGTGGTTGGTGGTGGTGCTTGTTGATAGTTGTGGTGGTTGGTGGTGGTGAAGGTGGCTGTTAATAGTTTTGGTTGTTGGTGGAGGTGGTTGTTGATAGTTGTGGTGGTTGGTGGTGGTGCTTGTTGATAGTTGTGGTGGTTGGTGGTGGTGCTTGTTGATAGTTGTGGTGGTTGGTGGTGGTGAAGGTGGCTGTTAATAGTTTTGGTTGTTGGTGGAGGTGGTTGTTGATAGTTGTGGTGGTTGGTGGTCGTGGTCGTGATTGTTGTTGTTGTTAGTTGTGGTGGTTGGTTGTTGGTGGTAGCCGTTGATAGTTAATGCCGTTAATGGGACCCGGTCGGCCGAGCAGACAGCATGCTGGACTTGTGATTCTGTGGTCCTGGGTTCGATCCCAGGCGCCGGCGAGAAACAATGGGCAGAGTTTCTTACACCCTATGCCCCTGTTACCTAGCAGTAAAATAGGTACCTGGGTGTTAGTCAGCTGTCACGGGTTGCTTCCTGGGGGTGGAGGCCTGGTCAAGGACCGGGCCGCGGGGACACTAAAGCCCCGAAATCATCGCAAGATAACCTCAAGAAGTATGGTGTGGGTGTCGTGTGGGTGTGACAGTATGGTGTGAGTGTGGTGCGGGTGTAGTGGTATGGTGTGGGTGTGGTGTGAGTGTGGCTGTGTGGTATTTTGGCGTGGGTATGGTGTGATGGTATGGTGTGGGTGTGGTGCAGGTGTGGTGTGGGTGTAGTGGTGTGGTGTGGGTGTAGTGGTATGGTGTGGGTGTAGTGGTATGGTGTGGTGTGGGTGTAGTGGTATGGTGTGGGTGTAGTGGTGTGGTGTGGGTGTAGTGGTATGGTGTGGGTGTAGTGGTATGGTGTGGGTGTAGTGGTATGGTGTGGGTGTAGTGGTACGGTGTGGGTGTAGTGGTACGGTGTGGGTGTAGTGGTATGGTGTGGGTGTGGTGTGAGTGTGGCAGTGTGGTATTATGGTGTGGGTATGGTGTGGGTGTGGTGCAGGTGTGGTGCGGGTGTGGTGTGGGTGTGGTGCAGGTGTGGTGTGGGTGTGGTGTGGGTATGGTGTGGTGGTATGGTGTGGGTGTGGTGTGGGTGTGGTGCAGGTGTGGTGCGGGTGTGGTGTGGGTGTGGTGCAGGTGTGGTGTGGGTGTGGTGCAGGTGTGGTGTGGGTGTGGTGCAGGTGTGGTGCGGGTGTGGTGTGGGTGTGGTGCAGGTGTGGTGTGGGTGTGGCGCGGGTGTGGTGCAGGTGTGGCGTGGGTGTGGTGCAGGTGTGGTGTGGGAGGTGGGTGTGTGGCGGTATGGTGTGGGGTGTGGCGGTATGGTATGCAACATGTAAATGATTTAGGAATAATGATATCTGATGACCTAACGTTTAGGGAGCATAACCAAACAAATGTTGCATCAGCCAGAAAAATGATAGGATGGTTTACGAGAACTTTAAAATCCAGGGATCCCATCACAATGGTTGTACTCCTCAGATCACTTGTGCTGTCCCGTCTTGAGTACTACTCAGTACTCACTTCCCTCTTCAGAGCATGAGGGACTGCTGAAATAGAGGGAGTACAGAGAACATATATGGTGTACACTGACGCAATAAAGCACCTAATTATTGGGAATGTTGTTGGAAATTTCCGACCCCCAAATTACTAACTCCTGATATAATAAACTAAATCTGTTATGTCGGAAAACTAACCATACTAACTGTATTAATTTTCCAGTGAAGAAAGATCTAGAAGCTCCCTGGAAAGCATGGAGGAGTGTTGTGTCAGCCAACATTGGCGACGTAACTATTATTTCTCCCAAATTCTTAATTCTTCCAGTCTACAATTTAATTATACTTTAAAAGTATTATATTAGACTGGATTCATTTAAAGCTTAGATAGAACTACGTAACTTTCTCCTCGAGGCTAAATATGCCTTACGTGACTGTAAAGGGAGCCAGCCTTTAACCTCACTTACTGGTTAAATGCTGGTCGTTATTAAGCCAATATATACAGAAACCACAGTTCTGCTGTGTAACCTTCAGTACAATTCTTAGAGATCTAAACGTTTGACCATTTAGATATCACGA
Organism: Procambarus clarkii; assembly: GCF_040958095.1. Lineage (NCBI taxonomy): Eukaryota > Metazoa > Arthropoda > Malacostraca > Decapoda > Cambaridae > Procambarus > Procambarus clarkii. Next base: position 4,700,318 of record NW_027189128.1, on the reverse strand, counting down.
ACTCAAGGACACTGTACCCTCTGTGTTATAATTCAAAACTCTGAAACGCCGCCACCACCTGCTATCAGAGTACATCCCTCAATTGACGAGAAGCAGGGTACCCTCAATTAAACATGCTACGAAAAGGTATCCCCAATTATCCGAAAAGGAGGGTTAAGCTTTAAGTGTGGTAATTAAAACAAAGTATAAAGGGATTATCTTAGTTATTAAATAAATGCTTGTAGGCTTGCAGAGAGCCCTAGTCTTAAGCATGGGGTTATAAGCCCAGTACCAATGTAAAATAACCGTTGGGGGGGGGGACTAATTGCACTAAACACCATAATCTTCGATACAAAATTTATTGAAAATCAAAGGTTATCAAATAAAAATAAAAATTAATAAAACACTATTGGAACACTTACTAACAATATTACACTAACGAAGGCAATTGGTAATTTAACTACTACAATTAATGTGGATTCCTACACTATAATAAACTCAGAAACACAAACATTTACCTTAAATATCACAGACAGACCAGTTGTTAAGTCTTGCCCTCTGGAGGAGGAGAGGTGTTTACCCATCCCGTCCTATTATCAATCATGATTAATTTCTTAGCTGCAGCTGCAGAAGCAGCTACCTCTGCAGAAGTTCTGCAGCTACCTCTTCTGCAGAGGTAGCTGCAGAAGAGCGCAGAGGTGGGTGGCGTGTTGACAACACAAGTGGCTCCCAATCTTCACTCACCACGGTTCACTTCATCTCAGGCGTTTCTTGATGACACCAGACTACTAGACCGTAAACACCATGCGTGTTCAGAGGAAGAGGAGTGTAATGGTGCCGAGGAGGAGAGGGTAGTGGTGCAAAGGAGGAGGAGAGTAGTGGTGTAGAGGAGGGGGAGACTAGTGGTGCAGAGGAGAAGGGTGGTGGTGCAGAGGAGGAGGAGGGTAATGGTGCAGGGGAGGACAGGGTAGTGGTGAAGAGGAAGAGGACGAGGGTAGTAGTGAAGAGGAGGAGGACGAGGGTAGTGGTGCAGAGGAGGAGGAAGGTAGTGGTGCAGAGGAGGAGGAGGGTAGTGGTGCAGAGGATGAGGAGTGTAGTGGTGCACAGGAGGAGGAGGGTAGTGGTGCAGAGGAGGAGGAGGGTAGTGGTGCACAGGAGGAGGAGGGTAGTGGTGCAGGGGAGGACAGGGTAGTGGTGCAGAGGAGGAGGAGGTTAGTGGTGCAGAGGAGGAGGAGGAGGGTAGTGGTGCAGAGGAGGAGGAGGGTAGTGGTGCAGAGGAGGAGGAGGGAAGTGGTGAAGAGGAGGAGGAGGGTAGTGGTGCAGAGGATGAGGAGTGTAGTGGTGCAGAGGAGGAGGAGGGAAGTGGTGAAGAGGAGGACGAGGGTAGTGGTGCAGAGGAGGAAGAGGGTAGTGGTGCAGAAGAGGAGGAGGGTAATGGTGAAGAGGACGAGGAGGAGGGTAGAGGTGCAGAGGTGGAGGGTAGTGGTGCAGAGGTGGAGGAGGGTAGTGGTGCAGAGGAGGAAGAGGGTAGTGGTGCAGAGGAGGATGGTAGTGGTGCAGATGAGGAGGAGGGTAATGGTGCAGAGGAGGAGGGTAGTGGTGCAGATGAGGAGGAGGGTAGTGGTGCAGAGGAGGAGGAGGAGGAGGGTAGTGGTGCAGAGGTGGAGGAGGGTAGTGGTGCAGAGGAGGAGGAGGGTAATGGTGCAGAGGAGGAGGAGGAAGGTAGTGGTGCAGAGGTGGAGGAGGGTAGTGGTGCAGAGGAGGAGGAGGGTAATGGTGCAGAGGAGGAGGAGGGCAGTGGTGCAGAGGAGGAGGAGGAGGGTAGTGGTGCAGAGAAGGAGGAGAGTAGTGGTGCAGTGGAGGAGGAGGGTAATGGTACAGAGGAGGTAGAAGGTAGTAGTGCAGAGGAGGAGGAGGGTAGTGGTGCAGAGGAGGAGGAGGGTAGTGGTGCAGAGAAGGGTGGTGGTGCAGAAGAGGAGGGTAATGGTGAAGAGGAGGAGGAGGAAGGTAGTGGTGCAGAGGAGGAGGAGGAGGATAGTGGTGCAGAGGAAGACGAGGGTAGTGGTGCAGAGGGGGAGGAGGAGGGTAGTGGTGCAGAGGAGGAGGAGGGTAGTGGTGCAGAGGAGGAGGTGGGTAGTGGTGAAGAGGAGGAGGAGGGTAGTGGTGCAGAGGAGGAGGAGGGTAGTGGTGCAAAGGAGAAGAAGGGTAGTGGTGCAAAGGAGGAGGAGGGTAGTAGTGCAGAGGAGGAGGAGGGTAGTGGTGCAGAGGAGGAGGAGGAGGTAGTGGTGCAGAAGAGGAGGAGGGTAATGGTGAAGAGGACGAGGAGGAGGGTAGAGGTGCACAGGTGGAGGGTAGTGGTGCAGAGGTGGAGGAGGGTAGTTATGCAGAGGAGGATGAGGGTAGTGGTGCAGAGGAGGAGGGTAGTGGTGCAGATGAGGAGGAGGGTAGTGGTGGAAAGGAGGAAGAGGGTAGTGGTGCAGAGGAGGAGGATGAGGAGGGTAGTGGTGCAGAGGTGGAGGAGGGTAGTGGTGCAGAGGAGGAGGAGGGTAATGGTGCAGAGGAGGAGGAGGGTAGTGGTGCAGAGGAGACGGATAGTGGTGCAGAGGAGGAGGAGGGTAATGGTGCAGAGGAGGAGGAGGGTAGTGGTGCAAAGGAGGAGGAGGGTAGTGGTGCAGAGGAGACGGATAGTGGTGCAGAGGAGGAGGAGGGTAATGGTGCAGAGGAGGAGGAGGGTAGTGGTGCAAAGGAGGAGGAGGGTAGTGGTGCAGAAGAGGAGGAGGGTAATGGTGCAGAGGAGGAGGAGGGTAGTGGTGCAGAGGAGGAGGAGGGTAGTGGTGCAGAGGAGACGGATAGTGGTGCAGAGGAGGGGGAGGGTAATGGTGCAGAGGAGGAGGAGGGTAGTGTTGCAGAGGAGGAGGAGGGTAGTGGTGCAGAGGAGAAGGATAGTGGTGCAGAGGAGGGGGAGGACAATGGTGCAGAGGAGGAGGAGGGTAGTGGTGCAGAGGAGGAGGAGGAGGGTAGTGGTGCAGAGGAGGAGGAGAGTAGTGGTGCAGTGGAGGAGGAGGGTAATGGTACAGAGGAGGTAGAGGGTAGTGGTGCAGAGGAAGAGGAGGGTAGTGGTGCAGAGGAGGAGGAGGGTAGTGGTGCAGACGAGAAGGGTGGTGGTGCAGAAGAGGAGGGTAATGGTGAAGAGGAGGAGGAGGAAGGTAGTGGTGCAGAGGAGGAGGAGGAGGGTAGTTGTGCAGAGGAGGACGAGAGTAGTGGTGCAGAGGAGGAGGAGGGTTGTGGTGCAGAGGAAGAGGAGGGTAGTGGTGCAGAGGAGGACGAGGGTAGTGGTGAAGAGGAGGAGGAAGGTAGTGGTGCAGAGAAGGATGGTAATGGTGCAGAGGAGGAGGAGGGTAGTGGTGCAGAGGAGGAGGAGGAGGGTAGAGTAGTGTAATATGTGACTACGACCGCGTGCACCACCTGCCAGGTGGCACTCATGTGAGTGGCACCTGGACAGATGGCGCGCAGGTGTCTAGTCGCACAGGGTTTTGGGGGAATTTCCCGGATGTTATGACGCGTGTCGGAGGTAAGTGGTGCGCGCGGTTCTAGTCCTCGGGGTTTTGGGTCAGGAAAGAGGGAAGCCATGTTGGTGGGGATGTAGGAGAGTATGTGGTAGAGTAAGAAAATACAAGGATAAGAGTGGAATATGAGGAAGGAGTAAATGAATATGTATGTGTGTTTTGCGTAGACTTAATCCTTTGTGAGGATAATAGATTTGATGAACGTAAGTAAGTAGAGATTGAGTGTAGATTAGAGGAGTCCCAACATAGTCTGTTATGTTGTTTGGGGTGGGGGAATGATAGGGGAGGGAGGGAGGGAGGGAAGGGTGAGTGGAGCTTCCTCTCATCGTCGTGAGACTGCTCGGTGTCATTTTGCAGTTAGACAAACCATTAACTCCACCTACAGGAAGCCCTAAGTGAGAGAGGGCGCGGTTCTAGTCCTCGGGGTTTGGGTATGTGGTCAGGAAAGATGGGAGTTCATGTTGTTGGGGATGTAGGAGAGTATGTGGTAGAGTAAGAAATACATGGAAAAGAGTGGAATATGATAAAAAGCGTTAATTATGAATGTGTGTTTGTCATAGACTTAATCCTGTGTGACGATAATAGTTTGATGATAGTAAGGTAAGTAGAGGTTGAGGGGATCCAACATAGTGGATATTTTGTTTGGGGAGGGGGAGGGGGGAGGGAGAGGAGAACCCACATACCTGAGAGGAAAGCCTTTACGTCCATTAGCTTCCCCCCTACAGGAACTCGTAAGTGTTGAGGGGTAAGAGAGAGAGCAGCAGCGTCCTGCGGAAGTGGCCCATTGCCTTAAAGGCATTTCGTTGTCTTCAGAGTGGGAGATGTTCATCCCGCCGAGGCTCCCCATACACTGCGATTCCGGTAAGGAGGGGAGCGAGGTACATACTCCGCCAGCAGGGGTCCTCAAAGGCAGACCCTCACCTGCCAACCATCAATCACTCCCACCCCTCAGACACTCCCATACCATCAACCATTGTTCTGTGCAAACCCTTTTAGTATTATTTCTGTTAATATGTGTAAGCTATATCGTAACGTGATCAACATGGTGAGAGCAATAAACGAGGGAAAAGTAAACACATTATATATAAATTTATTTCTTTATTAAACACTTAAGCGATTTACAACGATAATAATAATAATAATAATAATAATAATAATAATAATAATAATAATATGACTTCTTCTTGGTGGTTTAGCTAGCAGACAGATTGGGGAAAGCCTTACATAGTGTGTCAAGAACTACCTACGTGTTGCTAAACAGTCCAATCTCACACAAGGCAGTCATAAGGGCAGTAAAGGCTTGCAGAGACACATAAAGGAGTCAGGACTGAAGCCCAACAATTCATTTTTAGCTAAGCAAGTTACAATCATGACGAGCTAGTTACAAAATTCAATATAAGTCAACACATCGCCACGGAGACGCGATCTCTACCTACAAATTGTTCGTGTTAACTGTGATCATTGAAATGTATGCATGTTTACTCAATCTCCATCACCTCTTCATCCTACATCCATTACTGTTGTGCAGAGGTTGTATCACACATCTGGCGTTATCATAGCAAGTCTCCTGAATGAATGAACCGGCAGCCCCTCTCGCTGAGGTCCAACCTTCGTGGTGTTTTGAGGTGTAGTGAGATTGACGAGGTAATGGGTCGGCCTTACCCTCTCCCCGTCCACCCCCACCAAACCCATACCCCTACCACCCCCTCCATGGCCAAACCATCACTGCTCCCTTCCCAGACCAAGTGTTCTGTGCTAAGCCTTAGTATCACCATTCTTTGCTCAAATAGCATTTTTTTTAAGAATATCCAGTCATAAGCTGGTCTTCAATCTTATTATTATAACAAATCTTAATTTGATGTAAACACAACTGCGTGGGATATACATAGCACTCAGTGGACTCTCTCTCTCTCCAGATCATTTAATAGTTGGGGAAAGTAACATCGTTTCCTTTCTCCTGCTGCTGCTGTTCACGTATCTTTCTCCATTTCACTTAGACTAATGGCAATTTTCGAGGCCCCATCGCTCACACCCTTATAACCTTGTAAGGTAACACGACCAACATGATGACATCATTCTTTGCTCAAATATCATTAATGTAACGTGGACAATATACTAACTTCGTTCTTTGCCCAAATAACATTTTAAGAGTAACGAGCAACTTTCTGTCGATGTCTGAATAATGAAATGTAAAACCATGTTTAGCCATTACATCCAAACACAATAAAATATTTTTGTTCCACACATACAAATTCCAAGCAAAGTAAGCATATATACGATAATATGGAAAACACAATCTTGCAAGCAAAGTAAGCTTATATACGATAATATGGAAAAACACAATCTTGTTACTATTATTAAATTGACTTGTTCATTATCCCGAGTTCAACACACTCTCTCTCTCTTAAGACCTACATTATCCAATGTAAACAGTCCGGATGAGATGATAGTGAAATAGCTCTGGGTTAACAAATAACATTTTAAGAGTAACGAGCAACTTTCTGTCGATGTCTGAATAATGAAATGTAAAACCATGTTTAGCCATTACATCCAAACACAATAAAATATTTTTGTTCCACACATACAAATTCCAAGCAAGTAAGCGTATATACGATAATATGGAAAAACACAGTCTTGATACTATTATTAAATTGACTTGTTCATTATCCCCGAGTTCAAGGCTGTCTCTCTTAAGACCTACATCATCCAATGTAAACACCGATCGATGAGAATAAGACCGATGAGTCGATAGTGAAATAGCTCTGGACTATGCCTATTCTCAGTTCTTGTAACACAGTCAATGTAGCGTAATGGGAAACCAGTCTTTCTACTGCCTACATAAATAGCGTTTGAAAATGTATGCAAGTCTAGACAAACTCCTATAGCCCTTACATTCTAACACAAATAAAATATTAGCACACGATTGCATCACATTATATCATCATTAAGTAACGTGGAGAACAACTTTCTGGCTGTTGTCCGAATTTCATTATTGAAATGCGAACCCCATTTAGCCAAACACAATATCTCCATTACATCTCATAGCATATGAATATTACGGTATACCAGTTTTATCCCTCTATAACACAATGTAACGTAACGCAACGTAACGCAAATCAACTTTCTACAGACCAAATATCGTTTTTAAATGAAAGTATGACTTAGTCCATCTTCATTACATCTCTCACCATATAAAATATTGACCTATACCAGTTTAGCCCTCTGTAACACAATGTAACGTAACGTAACGCAATCAACTCTTGCAGCCCAAAATGACAATTTTAAATAAAAGTACGACTTAGTCCATCTTCATTACATCTCTCACTATATAAAATATTGGCGTCTACCCCTTTTAGCCCTCTGTAACACTGTAACGCAACGTAACGTAACGCAATCAACTTTTTGCAGTCCAAAATGTCATTTTGAAATGGAAAGTGAGGGATTAGTTCTTATTCATTACATCTCTCACCATATAAAATATTGGCCTCTACCCCTTTTAGCCCTCTGTAACACAATGTAACACAACGTAACGTAACGCAAATCAACTTTTTGCAGTCCAAAATGTCATTTTGAAACAGAAAGTGAGGGTTAGCCCATCTCCATTACATCTCTTACCATATAAAAAATTGATGTCTACCCCTTTTAGCCCTCTGTAACACAATGTAACACAACGTAACGTATCGCAAATCGACTTTTTGCAGTCCAAAATGTCATTTTTAAATGAAAGTATGACTTAGCACATCTCTTACCATATAATATTGACCTCTACCAGTTTTAGCCCTCTAACACAATGTAACGTAACGCAAATCAACTTTTACAGCCCAAAATGACATTTTTAAATAAAGTAGGACTTAGTCCATCTCCATTACATCTCCTTCTATATGAATATTACGGTCTACCAGTTTTAACCCTCTGTAACACAATGTAACGTAACGGGGAAAATCAACTTTGTCGGATGTGCAAATAACATTATTGAAAACGTCATCCATGTTTAGCCATTACATCCAAACACAAGAAAAATATTACCACTTTCTTGAGAAACTTATATGTGGAGATCATATCTCCAGAGTCCACACAATAAGCCACACATCACACATCTTCTGTTTTCAAATCGCAGCTCGCATCTAATTTAATGTTATTTTTTTTGGCAGAAACTACGTTTTTGAGAATATGCTCAATGTCGACAATTACTATTCGTATCATCATCAATCTCCTTTCAGTCAACAAATTCACATTCATATCGCGTGTGTAGATTAGAGAGAGAGAGAGAGAGAAGGCCAACATAGCTTGCAGCTAGTCAAAACTTATCATAACAGATATGATTTCACAGAGTTTTCAACCTTTGCCAGTTTTTCAATGTTTTCTCTTCACTCGTGCTAAGTGAGTCAGACAAAAATGTGTCATTTCATTTCATTATTAGCCATGCAATATGCTATTAGCTAGGTAGTCAAAACATATAACAAGCATTATTTCACAGGAATTTTTTCTAGCAAATATGCTTCCTTTAAGCAGTTCAACACATCAAACACCAGCAGCCCGCGAAATTCCCTTTAGTCAATAATCATCCTTTACAGTATTTCTTGACTAAAATAGCACTCCAAAACATAAGTGGTCATTTCTATTCTCACTGTCGCACTATAGTCAATAATTTGTTTCGCAGAGTGGCAAGTTATGCATAGTGACGAGATTTCATGGTGTGCATAGTTTAAGAGAGTTCACACTGTATTAATTACGGTCATGAATATCTTATGTTATGTTTATGAAGATCATCACTCCTTATTTTTATCATTTTCTTGCCCCCCCAGCTTTACAGTCTTCTCATATTCTTTTTCAAATAAAGTTTGCTTACTGCTTTCCAGTAGATCGGCTTCACATTACATATATTAATCAATTTTTCAAATTCAGTTCAGTTTCTTTTCAATATCGCAGCTTTGCTGCCCCCATGCCCGTATCTAGTTCAAGACCACTTATTATCAATGTCATTAATAGGGATATCATCAACCATGTATTGAATGTCTCAGACATTCAGTTAACAACGTAGTAAGTGTTTAATGAACCTGAGTATCACTTCATGTGCGCTCATTTTAGTTTAGTTTTAAGTTTTCCATCTTGAATTAATACTACTATTGGTTAGCTCAGACATTCAGTTAACATCTCAGTAAGTGAAAATCTCTTCATTTGGGCTCATTTTTAGTTTAGGATAAGGTTTTTCCATCGTGAAATACTATTATCAGTAACCAGGTATTGGATGACACTACCATTCAGTTTACAACTCAGTAACTGTTTACTGAACATTGTTATCCATCCATGCAACCTCATTTTTTAGTTTTAAGTTTCTACATCGTAAAAAATAAAATATTAATATCACCAGCCATGTATCGGGTAGCTCAACCATTCAGTTTACAGCTCAGTAACAGTTTACTGAACATAGACATCCCTCCACGCGAGCTCATTTTTTAGTTTAAAGTTTCTCCATCGTAAAAAAATAAAATATTACTATCACAAACCATGTATTGGGTGGGTCAACCATCCAGTTTACATCTCAGTAACAGTTTACTGAACATAGATATCCCTCCATGTGACCTCATTTTTAGTTTAAAGTTTCTCCATCGTAAATAAAAATAAAATATTACTATCACAAACCTTGTATTGGCCAGCTCCAGCATTCAGTTTACAACTCAGTAAGTGTTTACTGAATGCAAAATCGCTACATGTGTGCTCATTTAGTTTAAAGTTTCTCAATCTTAAAATATTACTATCATCATCAACCATACTATCATCAACACCGTATCGGGCTGTCGGACATTCAGTTATCCACTCGGTGAGTGTTAACTGAACGTCGAAATCATTTCCTGTGTGCACATTTTTTACTTGAACCCGTCTCCACTCCAAACCGGACCTGCGGTCCGAGTCAGCACCGCAGGTCCTGACTGGTTTGGAGTGGAGACGGGTTCAAGTAAAAAATGGGCACACAGGAAATGATTTCGACGTTCAGTTAACACTCACCGAGTGGATAACTGAATGTCCGACAGCCCGATACGGTGTTGATGATAGTATGGTTGATGATGATAGTAATATTTTAAGATTGAGAAACTTTAAACTAAATGAGCACACATGTAGCGATTTTGCATTCAGTAAACACTTACTGAGTTGTAAACTGAATGCTGGAGCTGGCCAATACAAGGTTTGTGATAGTAATATTTTATTTTTATTTACGATGGAGAAACTTTAAACTAAAAATGAGGTCACATGGAGGGATATCTATGTTCAGTAAACTGTTACTGAGATGTAAACTGGATGGTTGACCCACCCAATACATGGTTTGTGATAGTAATATTTTATTTTTTACGATGGAGAAACTTTAAACTAAAAAATGAGCTCGCATGGAGGGATGTCTATGTTCAGTAAACAGTTACTGAGCTGTAAACTGAATGGTTGAGCTACCCGATACATGGCTGGTGATAGTAATATTTTATTTTTTACGATGTAGAAACTTAAAACTAAAAAATGAGGTTGCATGGATGGATAACAATGTTCAGTAAACAGTTACTGAGTTGTAAACTGAATGGTAGTGTCATCCAATACCTGGTTACTGATAATAGTATTTCACGATGGAAAAACCTTATCCTAAACTAAAAATGAGCCCACATGAAGAGATTTTCACTTGCTGAGATCTTAACTGAATGTCTGAGCAAACCAATAGTAGTATTAATTCAAGATGGAAAACTAAAAACTAAACTAAAATGAGCGCACATGAAGTGATACTCAGGTTCATTAAACACTTACTACGTTGTTAACTGAATGTCTGAGACATTCAATACATGGTTGATGATATCCCTATTAATGACATTGATAATAAGTGGTCTTGAACTAGATACGGGCATGGGGGCAGCAAAGCTGCGATATTGAAAAGAAACTGAACTGAATTTGAAAAATTGATTAATATATGTAATGTGAAGCCGATCTACTGGAAAGCAGTAAGCAAACTTTATTTGAAAAAGAATATGAGAAGACTGTAAAGCTGGAGGGGCAAGAAAATGATAAAAATAAGGAGTGATGATCTTCATAAACGTAACATAAGATATTCATGACCGTAATTAATACAGTGTGAACTCTCTTAAACTATGCACACCATGAAATCTCGTCACTATGCATAACTTGCCACTCTGCGAAACAAATTATTGACTATAGTGCGACAGTGAGAATAGAAATGACCACTTATGTTTTGGAGTGCTATTTTAGTCAAGAAATACTGTAAAGGATGATTATTGACTAAAGGGAATTTCGCGGGCTGCTGGTGTTTGATGTGTTGAACTGCTTAAAGGAAGCATATTTGCTAGAAAAAATTCCTGTGAAATAATGCTTGTTATATGTTTTGACTATCTAGCTAATAGCATATTGCCTGGCTAATAATGAAATGAAATGTCACATTTTTGCCTGACTCACTTAGCACGAGTGAAGAGAAAACATTGAAAAACTGGCAAAGGTTGAAAACTCTGTGAAATCATATCTGTTATGATAAGTTTTGACTAGCTGCAAGCTATGTTGGCCTTCTCTCTCTCTCTCTCTCTAATCTACACACGCGATATGAATGTGAATTTGTTGACTGAAAGGAGATTGATGATGATACGAATAGTAATTGTCGACATTGAGCATATTCTCAAAAACGTAGTTTCTGCAAAAAAAAAATAACATTAAATTAGATGCGAGCTGCGATTTGAAAACAGAAGATGTGTGATGTGTGGCTTATAGTGTGGACTCTGGAGATATGATCTCCACATATAAGTTTCTCAAGAAAGTGGTAATATTTTTCTTGTGTTTCGATGTAATGGCTAAACATGGATGACATTTTCAATAATGTTATTTGCACATCCGACAAAGTTGATTTTCCCCGTTACGTTACATTGTGTTACAGAGGGTTAAAACTGGTAGACCGTAATATTCATATGGAAGGAGATGTAATGGAGATGGACTAAGTCCTAATTTATTTAAAAATGTCATTTTGGGCTGTAAAAGTTGATTTGTTTTACGTTACATTGTGTTAGAGGGCTAAAACTGGTAGAGGTCAATATTATATGGTAAGAGATGTGCAAAGTCATACTTTCATTTAAAAATGACATTTTGGACTGCAAAAAGTCGATTTGCGATACGTTACGTTGTGTTACATTGTGTTACAGAGGGCTAAAAGGGGTAGACATCAATTATTTATATGGTAAGAGATGTAATGGAGATGGGCTAACCCTCACTTTCCGTTTCAAAATGACATTTTGGACTGCAAAAAGTTGATTTGCGTTACGCTACGTTGCGTTACATTGTGTTACAGAGGGCTAAAAGGGGTAGACGCCAATATTTTATATGGTGAGAGATGTAATGAATAAGAACTAATCCCTCACTTTCCGTTTCAAAATGACATTTTGGACTGCAAAAAGTTGATTGCGTTACATTGTGTTACAGAGGGCTAAACTGGTATAGGTCAATATTTTATATGGTGAGAGATGTAATGAAGATGGACTAAGTCATACTTTCATTTAAAAACGATATTTGGTCTGTAGAAAGTTGATTTGCGTTACGTTGCGTTACGTTACATTGTGTTATAGAGGGATAAAACTGGTATACCGTAATATTCATATGCTATGAGATGTAATGGAGATATTGTGTTTGGCTAAATGGGGTTCGCATTTCAATAATGAAATTCGGACAACAGCCAGAAAGTTGTTCTCCACGTTACTTAATGATGATATAATGTGATGCAATCGTGTGCTAATATTTTATTTGTGTTAGAATGTAAGGGCTATAGGAGTTTGTCTAGACTTGCATACATTTTCAAACGCTATTTATGTAGGCAGTAGAAAGACTGGTTTCCCATTACGCTACATTGACTGTGTTACAAGAACTGAAAATAGGCATAGTCCAGAGCTATTTCACTATCGACTCATCGGTCTTATTCTCATCGATCGGTGTTTACATTGGATGATGTAGGTCTTAAGAGAGACAGCCTTGAACTCGGGGATAATGAACAAGTCAATTTAATAATAGTATCAAGACTGTGTTTTTCCATATTATCGTATATACGCTTACTTGCTTGGAATTTGTATGTGTGGAACAAAAATATTTTATTGTGTTTGGATGTAATGGCTAAACATGGTTTTACATTTCATTATTCAGACATCGACAGAAAGTTGCTCGTTACTCTTAAAATGTTATTTGTTAACCCAGAGCTATTTCACTATCATCTCATCCGGACTGTTTACATTGGATAATGTAGGTCTTAAGAGAGAGAGAGTGTGTTGAACTCGGGATAATGAACAAGTCAATTTAATAATAGTAACAAGATTGTGTTTTTCCATATTATCGTATATAAGCTTACTTTGCTTGCAAGATTGTGTTTTCCATATTATCGTATATATGCTTACTTTGCTTGGAATTTGTATGTGTGGAACAAAAATATTTTATTGTGTTTGGATGTAATGGCTAAACATGGTTTTACATTTCATTATTCAGACATCGACAGAAAGTTGCTCGTTACTCTTAAAATGTTATTTGGGCAAAGAACGAAGTTAGTATATTGTCCACGTTACATTAATGATATTTGAGCAAACAATGATGTCATCATGTTGGTCGTGTTACCTTACAAGGTTATAAGGGTGTGAGCGATGGGGCCTCGAAAATTGCCATTAGTCTAAGTGAAATGGAGAAAGATACGTGAACAGCAGCAGCAGGAGAAAGGAAACGATGTTACTTTCCCCAACTATTAAATGATCTGGAGAGAGAGAGAGTCCACTGAGTGCTATGTATATCCCACGCAGTTGTGTTTACATCAAATTAAGATTTGTTATAATAATAAGATTGAAGACCAGCTTATGACTGGATATTCTTAAAAAAAATGCTATTTGAGCAAAGAATGGTGATACTAAGGCTTAGCACAGAACACTTGGTCTGGGAAGGGAGCAGTGATGGTTTGGCCATGGAGGGGGTGGTAGGGGTATGGGTTTGGTGGGGGTGGACGGGGAGAGGGTAAGGCCGACCCATTACCTCGTCAATCTCACTACACCTCAAAACACCACGAAGGTTGGACCTCAGCGAGAGGGGCTGCCGGTTCATTCATTCAGGAGACTTGCTATGATAACGCCAGATGTGTGATACAACCTCTGCACAACAGTAATGGATGTAGGATGAAGAGGTGATGGAGATTGAGTAAACATGCATACATTTCAATGATCACAGTTAACACGAACAATTTGTAGGTAGAGATCGCGTCTCCGTGGCGATGTGTTGACTTATATTGAATTTTGTAACTAGCTCGTCATGATTGTAACTTGCTTAGCTAAAAATGAATTGTTGGGCTTCAGTCCTGACTCCTTTGTGTCTCTGCAAGCCTTTACTGCCCTTATGACTGCCTTGTGTGAGATTGGACTGTTTAGCAACACGTAGGTAGTTCTTGACACACTATGTAAGGCTTTCCCCAATCTGTCTGCTAGCTAAACCACCAAGAAGAAGTCATATTATTATTATTATTATTATTATTATTATTATCATTGTAAATCGCTTAAGTGTTTAATAAAGAAATAAATTTATATATAATGTGTTTACTTTTCCCTCGTTTATTGCTCTCACCATGTTCATCACGTTACGATATAGCTTACACATATTAACAGAAATAATACTAAAAGGGTTTGCACAGAACAATGGTTGATGGTATGGGAACGTCTGAGGGGTGGGAGTGATTGATGGTTGGCAGGTGAGGGTCTGCCGGTGAGGACCCCTGCTGGCGGAGTATGTACCTGGCTCCCCTCCTTACCGGAATCGCAGTGTATGGGGAGCCTCGGCGGGATGAACATCTCCCACTCTGAAGACAACAAAATGCCTTTAAGGCAATGGGCCACTTCTGCAGGAGGCTGCTGCTCTCTCTCTTACCCCTCAACACTTATGACTTCCTGTAGGGGGGAAGCTAATGGACGTAAAGGCGTTCCTCTCAGGTATGTGGGTTCTCCTCTCCCTCCCCCCTCCCCCTCCCCAAACAACATATCCACTATGTTGGATCCCCTCAACCTCTACTTACCTTACTATCATCAAACTATTATCGTCACACAGGATTAAGTCTATGACAAACACACATACATAATTAACGCTTTTCCTCATATTCCACTCTTTTCCATGTATTTCTTACTCTACCACATACTCTCCTACATCCCCAACAACATGAACTCCCATCTTTCCTGACCACATACCCAAACCCCGAGGACTAGAACCGCGCCCTCTCTCACTTAGGGCTTCCTGTAGGGGGAGTTAATGGTTTGTCTAACCGCAAAATGACCCCGAGCAGTCTCACGACGATGAGGGGAAGCTCCACTCACCCTTCCCTCCCTCCCTCCCTCCCTCCCCTATCCCTCCCCCACCCCAAACAACATAACAGACTATGTTGGGACTCCTCTAATCTACACTCAATCTCTACTTACTTACGTTCATCAAATCTATTATCCTCACACAGGATTAAGTCTACGCAAAACACACATACATATTCATTTACTCCTTCCTCATATTCCACTCTTATCCTTGTATTTTCTTACTCTACCACATACTCTCCTATATCCCCAACAACATGGCTTCCCTCTTTCCTGACCCAAAACCCCGAGGACTAGAACCGCGCGCACCACTTACCTCCGACACGCGTCATAAAATCCGGGAAATTCCCCCAAAACCCTGTGCGACTAGACACCCGCGCCCCATCTGTCCAGGTGCCACTCACGTGAGTGCTACCTGGCAGGTGGTGCGCGCGGTCGTAGTCACATATTACACTACTGGGTAGTGGTGCAGAGGAGGAGGAGGAGGGTAGTGGTGTAGAGGAGGAGGAGGGTAGTGGTGTAGAGGAGGAGGAGGGTAGTGGTGCAGGGGAGGAGGAGGAGGGTAGTGGTGCAGTGGAGGAGGAGGGTAGTGGTGCAGAGGAGGAGGGTAGTGGTGCAGAGGTGGGGAGGGTAGTGGTGAAGAGGAGGAGGGTAGTGGTGCAGAGAAGGAGGGTAGTGGTGCAGAGGTGGGAGGGTAGTGGTGAAGAGGAGGAGGGTAGTGGTGCTGAGGAGGAGGAGGGTAGTGGTGCAGAGGAAGAGGAGGGTAGTGGTGCAGGGGAGGAGGAGGGTAGTGGTGCAGAGGAGGAGAAGGGTAGTGGTGCAGGGGAGGAGGAGGAGGGTAGTGGTGTAGATGAGGAGGAGGGTAGTGGTGCAGGGGGGAGGAGGAGGGTAGTGGTGCAGAGGAGGAGGAGGGTAGTGGTGCAGGGGAGGAGGAGGAGGGTAGTGGTTTAGAGGAAGAGCGCAGTGGTAGAGAGGAGGAGGGAGGAAGATAGTAGTGCAGAGGAGGAAGAGAGAAGTTAAAGTGAGGAGGAGAAGGAGGGTAGTGGTGCAGAGGAAGAGGAGGGCAGTGGTGCAGAGGAGGGGGAGGGTAGTAGTGCATAGTAGGAGGAGGGTAATGGTGCAGAGGAAGGGGAGGGTTGTGGTGCAGAGTAGGAGTAGGGTAGAGGTGCAGAGGAAGGGGAAGGTAGTGGTGCGAAGGAGGGGGGGAGCTAGTGGTGCTGAGGAGGGAAAGGGGGAGGGAATAGTTGTGGGGGATTTTTACACCAGCATGTAATATCATTCACAAATTCAAATTACAATAAAAATGTTATGAGGTCTAAGAACCAGTAATCTAAATCATATAAAATAATAAATTTTATAATTAGTTCAAAATAAAGATAGAGAAGTAGACTGTAAAAACTTCTATTTAAAGTTGAGTAATTCCCCTACACATCTTTTTTTTTTTTTGAAAGGGGGGGGGGGGATAAATTCCAGAATGTTAATCTACGTATAATATAGATATAATATTTTTCATGAATAAGTCAGTAATAATTAATGCATGGGAGGCGGTCGGCGGAGCGGACAGCTCGCTGGACTCATGATACTGTGGTCCCGGGTTCGATCCCGGGCGCCGGTGAGAAACAATGGGCAGAGTTTCTTTCACCCTATGTCCCTGTTACTTAGCAGTATAATAGGTATCTGGGAGTTAGTCAGCTATCATGGGCTGTTTCCTAGGGGTGGAGGCCTGGTCGAGGATCGGGCCACGGGGACACTAAAGCCCCGAAATCGTCTCGAGATAACCTCAAGATGGGTTAGTATGCTAATTATGGAATATAAACATTTGAAAGTTTAGCTGCCACAGTTGAAAGAAGAATATATTGAGCAGATCAATGAGTAGTCTGATCCTGTCAATGAATGTTATCTCAGGCAACACATGCTCCCACAGAATGAAGTATACTTACCTTGTACCTAGCTCCATGCTGAAATATTATTATCATGTAATTTCTACTTTAGGGTGGATATTTGCACGTTTACTTATGAAGTTAGAGTGGATGGGGCATAATAATTACTCTCATGTGAGTTATTTGTTTTTCATGCTACGTAACGACAAGGTACCCTACATGAAAATAAAGTAATGGCCAAAGCAATATATTGCAGAGTACTCAACTTTGCCGGACGCAGTGTCCATAATAAGATAAAGCTGTCGAATTAGTCTGGACCGCGATAATGCACGGATGCTCCTAAATTTTGACAATAATAAGGACCTGCCTTAGGGCACCGAGCTAATATGGTTTCTCTCTGCCAAGTCTCTCTCCCAGAGTGTCCCACGTGCCACCTGGCACATGATGGTGGAAACTTGCTTAATAATTCACAATATTTTACTCTTAATTTCCTAATTGATGGAGACATTGTTGATGTTATTTTACATCGCAATAATGTACTGTAGGTAACAGCAGATTATTTCTCGCTCTGTATATCTTTTAACCAAAATGACGTTAGATAAAATTCTTATATTCGCAGATGAATTTTAGTTCATTACTTGGTTTACTGGATCAGCTGATTGAAGCTGTATAACACTTTTTCCAATAAACAGATATATAATTTGCCATTTATATATATATATATATATATATATATATATATATATATATATATATATATATATATATATAAATATATATATATATATATATATATATATATATAAATATATATATATATATATATATATATATATATATATATATATATATATATATATATATATATATGTATAAATATATATATATATATATATATATATATATATATATATATATATATATGTATATATATATGTATAAATATATATATATATATATATATATATATATATATATATATATATATATATATATATATATATATATATATATATATATGCGAACAAGCCTGAATGGTCCCCAGGACATATGCAACTGAAAACTCACACCCCAGAAGTGACTCGAACCCATACTCCCAGAAGCAACGCAACTGGTATGTACAAGACGCCTTAATCCACTTGACCATCACGACCGGACATAATGAGGTGATAGCCGAGGCTATTTGAACCACCCCACCGCCGGCACTCGGATAGTTATCTTGGGCATAGCATTTTACCAAATCACCTCATTTTTTGGGGCAACACGTGAGGAACACAAATGCGAACAAGCCTGAATGGTCCCCAGGACATATGCAACTGAAAACTCACACCCCAGAAGTGACTCGAACCCACACTCCCAGAAGCAACGCAACTGGTATGTACAAGACGCCTTAATCCACTTGACCATCACGACCGGACATAATGAGGTGATAGCCGAGGCTATTTGAACCACCCCACCGCCGGCACTCGGATAGTTATCTTGGGCATAGCATTTTACCAAATCACCTCATTCTTTGGGGCAACACGTGAGGAACACAAATGCGAACAAGCCTGAATGGTCCCCAGGACATAT